>NW_009932283.1:17112-46229 GCF_000696875.1 Nestor notabilis | reverse complement strand
TAACTATTCTGTGATTCTATGATTCTATTACGGGCCAGATGCAGCCTCACTGAGACTGAATATAAACCTTTTCCCCGATTTGATAGAAACTGTAAGAAGACTTTCTATACACCTAATTGACTGAAACAATAGCAGCCTTTCCCCTCAAACCCAGGATGGTGTCACCTCCCAAAATAAAAGCATATGCTGGAACTCAGCAGAAGTAAATTTTATTTGATAATTTTTTGTGAGCTCAATATTTCCCAGAAAATAAAAGGAGGACTGCGGAAAAGGAGAGAAAAGGCAGTAAGACTGCAATAGAGAAAGCTAGGGAAGAAAAGTTTTGGACAAAGTATTGCATGAAAAAGATCTGATGCTAAATATAGTAAATGTCTCTTTTGAGTTCTGTTGTGTCCAAGAAAAGAGAGAGATGTATATTCTTCATAAATTAGCAGGTTTGAATAGGGACTGTTTGACCCCATGCAGCCCAAACTGGGTAACCAAGTAAGTCAAAAAGGGCAGTCCTGATGATAGTCTTAGGATTCAGTTTCTGTGGAGACAATGCACGAGTTTATATGTTGCTGAGCCAAAATGAAACAGAAAATGAAGGATGGAGAATTCAGGTATGTCCCAGAAAATAAGACTTAAAGTCAGCGCAAGCCCTTATAAAAGGAATTAAAACAAGATCTGGATATTTTCCAAGGTGACAGTAACTCCAGACAAACTCATTCTTCATACAACTTAAAAGGTAATTTCCCCCATCTCTTCTGCTGTATCTTTCTCCAGAAGTTGTCCAAATGAAACCAGAGCTGCCAAAAGCAAGTATATGCCAGCTACTCTCTTAGGGTTTTGCTGTATTTATTTAAAGTAAAATCAGTGTCACTGGAAATGAGTTTGCCAGGCTGTGAATTCAAATGCTTAAGCAACCAGCACAAACTAACTCTCATTAAATTAGGAACGGTAATCTCTTGTACAAGAACAGCCAAAACCTGGAGGAGAAGTTACTCTAATCAGTCAAATCAAAGCTTGCCTGGGAGCATTCTAATAGGTAACTTACAGTCAGAGATTAAATCTTTGTTGAGGCAACAGTTATAAAAGTCTAGTCACTTAAGGGCACTCCAGCTGCAACAATGTCAACCCAGAAAATCAGGGTATCTGTAACAGGGACTTATAAAACTGACAAATCACTGAAAGAACAAGTGCTAGAAGTGAAGGTCAACATGGAAGTCAGGTTTAGCATGAGAACTGGGATCAGATCAAGTACACAGGTGAGATGTATTGTTTACAGCAATTTCTTATCCTCACAGTCTCAAGAAGATGTTGGTCAACTCCCTAACTTTTGAGAAAAAGAACATGAAATTTTGAATTGAGTTATACTGATAAGAATCAAAATAAATAAAATTATTGTTTCATGTTCCGTAAAGCAAGTTTCTAGTGTTGGACCTTACCTTGAGAAAACAGACTGAGCTATCTTGTCCATATACATCTATATGTTTTGGAGTTAGCCATCAGTCTTAATTCTATTATCTCGATAATGCTGAGCATCACTACCTAATCTAAATACACACCCAAAAGCCTTTTAGAATGAATAAAACAATACATAGGTAATTTTCTGGGTATCGGTAAAAAGGCATCTCTTGAAATAAAATGTAGTTTCCAAGTCCTTTGTAGACTCTGCTTCTACTTTTATATGATCAAATACTGAATTAGAAAAAGCATATTAAAACTTTAATTAGCATAATTTGTAGATAAATCTAACCCTTGCATAAAAAGTACAGTTTTGGACCCAAAGTTGAAATACTTCAGTTATTCATTCTAATTCCATTTTGCAGCTAAAAGTGAGGCACAGCACTAGCAATTAAAAAAAAATCAAATATACATAACCAAAAATAAAATTGGCTAATTACCTTGTTTCTATTGTCATAAATAATTGAATCACAAGTTGCCTTACTATTAAAAAAAATGAACGAGGCTTCTGAAATTAAGTTTTAATAATCTAAAGTGCTCCTTATACCGCTTCTTTTTATGTTAGATTTTGTAAAATATAATAAGGGGGGGGAGGTTAATGGATGTTTGGGGAAACAGATTAACTTAATCCTGTTTTGCTGTTTTTAAATAAATACTCAAAGCACATGTAAAGCTTAGGTGTTTAAAGTTATACAATTTACAATTCAAGGCTTCCTTCTTAAAATCCTCCAAATAAAAATGTGCTGTCATGTTAATTTATACCTGTCACATAGAAGACTTTTGTTTTAACTTACCCAAACTTCCTAGCTGTAGAAGATTAATGGCTGCCTCATGTAGTGTGCACAATATAATTCCCAAATATAAATAGCTAAACCTTCACGTCTGTATGTTCCAAATCATACTGCAAATAAGTAGATTAAAACTGGTAGAAATAGCTGATTTACTTAATGGATTAAAAATACATAATTTTTGTAGTGACTTAAGAGTCAGTCTTGTCTGTGGTTATGACTACTTATTTTCCTATAGTGAGTATTTCTGAATCCCAAATACATTATTAAAGTGCTAAGAAAATGTTCTGACTAAGTGTGAATAGTACCACTGACCTTTCTTTCTAAGGTGATGTCTAAATAGTGGTAGTTGGACTGCATCTCAGTTTCAGATAGTAGCGTCTGTTCAGGGATTGTCTCCTGAATATATTTTTTTCTCCTTCCCCCCAAATCCTGATTCTATGACAGTATTTCATAATGAAAGAGCTTCATTGTGCCACCAGATCTTTTGGTCTAGATGATGGGGAGGGTAGAAGAGAAGTCTGAAGGAAAATCAGGGTATGCCATGGAATTTCACCTCCTTTGCAACTTGTGTGCTGAGACAGCAAAGCATCAATTCTGCTCCTCACACAGAGATTTCTGAAATGGCTTAGCATATCTCAGACACCTGCATGTGGTTGGCAGATATGACATGGGACCTACGGGTGTCACACTGGAGCAACAGCTGAAGTCCATGCAGGATAAACCTTGCCATCTCAGATGACGCTAAATCAATACCTGTGGTCAAGTGAATTGAGCCCGTTCTTAGCACACCAGTGGTGTCTAGGGACCCAGATGATCAAATGTCAATGTCTGGTTTTACAGTGACATAATTAGCTTAGTAGGCTCTACTGGTTGTATTTACTGGATCTTCATTGACTGTAATGGTAGTTTAGATTCCTGGCTTAGAGATAAACGTATGCCCTGTGCCGCATACATTTTTATCTAGATCTGAACTCTTGCAGAAATTGATTTGTTCAAGTGGGTGGTGGAGTGAAGAATAATATTGCTTTAGCCACTGAAGGTATTGTCTCCTCATGTCAGTCTCCATCTTTTGCTCCATGCTGTAGCACAAGCAAGACTTCTTTTCAGTTTTGGTCATTTTCAGCGGCACCCAAAATCTTTTAGATTAAGCCGAGCATCTTCAAAAATTCCCATTTCAGACCTAGGAATGTGAATGGTTCTGTGGCAAGGAACTGGGAGATGCAGTTTAAATACTTCCTTTCATCTCCTCCTTCCTCTCACTTTGCCTAGGAAACAAGGGAATTTCTTGTCTATTAGTTTTCAGCTAAGGTTTTGGTTTTTTGTTGTTGTTGTTGTTGCTTAGGGGTTTATTTGTTTCTTTGTTTGTTTGTTTGGGTTTTTTAATGATGTAGTGACCTAAGCAATAATATATCCAACCACCACCCACAAACAGAACTGAAGCATTAAATTCATCTTAAGAAGCTGTGAAAAGGGTGAGTTATTAGGCCATCAGCCTTAAAATACATGTCCTTATGTGTTACTGCTACAAGTAATCTGTAAGTGAAAATGAATTAGTCTTTTCACTAGCTAAGGCTGTTTTATTTATTTGTTCATAAGAAGAAACTCCCCAAACCATGCCCTAATGTGTCTTGGTTTCAGTAACATTAAAGAAACAACTAATTTAAGTCAGTGTCTCACTTTTGTGTTGCACAATTATCGAAAAAAACCCAACAAACCAACCAAAACCAAACTAGATATGCATGTATTCTCAGGAAGCAAACCACACCCACTAAACAGGTGACTATGCCAGTGGCATCTGTGGCAAATGTTTAGCAGCCTTAGATTACAATAAGTGCAGGCAGGTTGGGTGCCATCCTTGATAGAATAAACAAAAGTACGTGTAGTAAAGACAGGAAAGAGAATTTATAATTTAAATGTGTCGTTAATTACACCAGTACTACAATGCAGGGCTGACATCATCATTTGAAAGGAGTAAGGAAATGTACAGAAGAATACAGAGAAAGTTATGTTTAGAACCTATGATTTAAACATATTGAGCCTGTTACTTAAAAGAAGAAAATATGAGGATGATTTGGGAATTATTTTCCTTTTTTATAGTAATTTTGAGGAGGAAAATCTGGAAATTCAGCTTTAGATTGGAATTTATGGAAATGATGAAGGAAAGGAGCCAGACATGTTTAAGGGGAAAATAATATTTAGTAGTAAAGGTGGTTGACCAATGTAATAAAGTGAAGATTAACTCTTCATACTGTGAGATCTGGAAGTAATGAGTAAATGCCTTTCTGCATTGTATACTTCAGTCACAAAGAAGTTAGTGGGTTGATTCCAAGCTCAAGTGATTGAATCTTTAAAGCCTGGATAAATCCATTTTTTTAACTACAAGCCTATGAATTATGATGCTATAACTATTGGTTGCCAAAACTGCAGAAATGGCCATGTGAAGTAACTTCTAGAAGAGACATGATATATCTGGATTTTATTGGAGTTTCCTTTCCTTGCACTTTACTTTTCTCAGCAGTGTTGTTCCATTTTCCAAGAACTTCCATTGTCCTATTAATAAATCATTCAGATTTCTTAACTTCTAAGTGAATAGTTCATTTTGAGTTGAAGTGCAACCATTTAGCTTTCTGCTTCTAGTGCTGGAACCAAAAAATGCAGGGTGTGAAAAGTTGATGTAAAAGCCTAGGGAGAGGGGATCAGGAAGAGAGACATCTGAGTTCTAAGTCAGTGTTACTTTTTACCAAAAAATTTTTACAACCCTTTTCTTGTTTTGAAAACGGTTTATCATATTTAATTTACGCTATAAAACACCCACCCCTCCAAGAAAGCAAATCACAGTATTTTACAAAATGGAGTCAGCTTCACCAGTACCTCTAAATTTTTTTAGCAATTCTCTTTCTGGCAATTCCAAACTTCAGTATTTTTTTGACTATAATTACAATAATATGTAAATTTTTCAAGGTCTGTCTTTTTTGCTTTCTCTTTCAAGTAATCTTTTTAAAACTAATTAGGATTCCATGCCCCCTTACCTCATGGCTACTTTATTTTGTAGTAGTTCACCTATTTTCTTTACCGATTACCATGAAAACCAATACCTCTTTCAAACACTGCTATTGACAAATTCCACCCTTCTAACATTTACTTTTCTCTGGCATTATGATTTTGTCACATATCCAGATACGTATTCTTCTATGTAACACATGAGCTTGCACTTGTGCTCACATAGGTGGGCCAGAATGAGTCTTTCATAACTACTAAACTCAGCTTCTCCTTCCAAGTCTGCAAAATGCACTTGAAAATTGTTGAAAAATACAAGCCGAAAAAAGTAACAAGAGTACAATGATAAAAATACTTCAAGTTGCAAAAATAACTTAAAGTAGATGGAGCTATATTTGCCTTGGAGGGCACTGAAAACGTATGAAACCAGAAATCTTAGAAACAGCTGTGGAAAATCCAAGGAGCAGGCCGCTTAACAAGACACCACCTGTGTATTCAGTGTGCATGAAAGATTCAATTTAATCAGATCAAAAAGCACAATGAGGATGACACATGGGGGATGATCTTAGGAGTTCACTCTCTTTGGCCACAAGGGAACAGGGTTTTCATTAAAGTTAACATTTTCACAGCTAATTGCACAGTGTAACAAAACTGGTAACTGAGCTCTGACACATAGCTAGAAGTTTCATTTTGCTAAACTTGTCACATTAAACCATTTGCTTCTTCTAAAGGTTTTCCTGCTTTTTGAAAAAACTAAGGAAAGAGGTAAATAAAGGGAAACTCCAAGTTTATGGTATCTGTCACTTTCTGAAAGACTTCGTAAAGGATTTTTTGATATTCATCCAGCGTATCAACTGATTAGTTTTATTACAGTTGAAGTCTAAAGACCTTTGCAATTAGAATTATTTTTCTTTTTTCCTTGATCATGCTATTTTTTTTATGATCACTGCCCTGGCCCTGCTGGCCACACTATTTCTGATACAGGCCAGGATGCCATTGGCCTTCTTGGCTGCCTGGACACAAGCTGGCTTGTGTTCAGCAGCTATCAATCAGCACCCTCAGGTCCTTTTCTACTGAGCAGCTTTCCAGCCACTCTTCCCCAGGCCTGGAGCATTGCATGGGGTTGTTGTGGCCCAGCTGCAGGACCTGGTACTTTGCCTTGTTGAACCTTATACAATCATCCTTGGCCCATTGATACAGCCTGTCCAGATCCTTCTGCAGAGCCTTCCTGCCCTCAAGCAGATCAACATTCCTGCACAACTTGGTGTCATCTGCAAACTTACTGAGGGTGCACTTCATTATTAAGAAAGGTATTAAACAGATCTGGCCCCAGTATTACGCTCTGGGGAACACCACTTCTGACCAGCCGCTAACTGGACTTAACTCCACAATTCTTTGGGCTTGGACATCCAGTCAGTTTTTTACCCAGTGAACAGTACACCCATACAAACCATAAGCAGCCAGTTTGCCAGGAGAATGCTGTGGGAAGTGGTATCAAAGGCTTTACTCAAGTCTAAGTAGACAACATCCACAGCCTTTTCCTTATCTAGAAAGTGGTTCATCTTGTCATAAAAGCAGATCAGGTTAATCAAGCAAGACCAGCCTCTCATATACCCATGCTGACTTGGCCTGATCACCTGGTTGTCCTGTACATGCTATGTGATGACATTCAGTATGGTCTGCTCCATAACCTTCCCCAGCACTAAGGTCAGACTGACAGGCCTGTAGGTCCCTGGATCCTCCCTCTGGCCCTACTTGAGGGGATGAAGGCATGGACCCAGAGCATCTTCATGCAGTGAATTGCTTTATTGCCTACTGCTCTAACTTTTTATACCATTCTAACAACAGTTATTTTTAGCCTATTGCTCTAGTTTTTATACCATTCTATTTGTAGCCTATCATGTTTAGTTCCTGACTTATAGTTTGTTTTTTTAACACTGCTCGCTTTCTCACAACCAGTCCCAGAATAGCCAGTCTCTTATCTTCATGCTCTCTCCTCCTCAGCCGGGTGTCTTGGTATCTTATGCTCTCTTCTCCTCAGCCGGCTGGGTTGCTCTGCTTGATTGTACTTTGTTTCTCCTTTAACTCTTTCTTCTCCAGCCAAGCAATTACTTCTCTTTGGCAATAATCATATAGTTTCCATTTTCTCCCACACCTACTTGTAGGCAGGCTTCACATTTTCTAACCTCCACTCCCCTGGGACCTGGTGAAATGACTGAAATGACTTGGTGATGACTGAAATGACTTGGTGACTGAAAGTGGCTTGGTGAGCACTTCTGCCAACTTGTTTAGTATCCTTGGGTGGATCCCATCGGGCCCATACAGTTGTGTCTGTCCAAGTGGTGTAGCACATTGATGACCATTTCCCCTTGTATGACTGAGGGCTTCATTCTGCTCCCCATCTCCGTCTTCCAGCTCAGGGGGATGGATGCCTAGAGAACAACTGATCTTACTAATAAAGACTGAGGCAAAGAGACATTAAGTACCTCAGCCTTTTCCTTATCCTTTGTCATTGTAGACATTTATCAGGAACTAAAATTCTGCCCTTTTTTCCTTCTTTATCATTCTTGTCGTGATTGACTTTACCTATTTTTTTTATGTTGTATTGGCACATTTTTGAGTTTCCTCTGGGCGTTAGAGTGAATGCATGCCCAAAGAGCCAAACTAAAAGAAACACACCTTTTTTCTTTGCTATTGGTACATGTATTTTATACATTCTTGCTGTCCTAACTATGTATGTAGTTAGCTTAATCAGGTGGTTTCAGCCTTCAGTACATACACACAACGAGAGGGATCATAAATTATTTAAAATCAATGCATCTCAATATTCTATACAAGCAATAAATTTGTGTTCATATTTTATTAAAAGTATGAAATTACTGGAAAACAGTTGAATTTCTTATGCTATACACCAGATTTAATGGAAATAGTCTTGTTGATTTCAGTAAGATTTAGACCATGGCCATTGGGAATATATGAACATAAGTACTGTGTGTAACATATATTTTGAACCTAATAGAAAGTTTTATTGTGTATTATACCATCTGTCAGCTCTTTTTTACCCATGCAAGTATTACAGGGAAATTATCCCCTTCCATGTTATAACCATAGGGAATTTCTCTTTGTAAAATAAATAGGATATTTTTTTAAGTAAACTGAAACAGCATATTGTAGTGCTTTATTTTAAATTACAGTGATTTAACAAACACCCCTTGGTGATCCAGTACAAAATACATATCTGAATGTTTTCTTTCTTATTCACTGTGATGCAATATAAAAACAAAAGTAAACACAGTAATTGCTTTTGACTGATGTACTTTCATTTTTTTGTACCTTATCTAGTAGGATGACTTGTGGCATACAGATCAAGAACCCCTCAGAGGAGGTTTCAGCTTTATTATGGCATACAGATGAACCACATAGTGAAACTCAATATGGCTATCCTGGGTCAGACCAAAGGTCTCTTAAGTCCCATGTCACATCTCCACTATTGGTAAAACAATGCCTAAAGATAAGCCAGAAAAAGGAAAATACATTTCCTTAACTCACATTCAACTGCAGTGTCACTTCTACGTGTCTAGTAATCATTAGATTAGATTCCAGTAACTGGGCAGGATTTCCCTCTGAAGCCATGTCACAGCACTGTATATCAAATAGCTTTACAGTTCTTGTTATGAAACTGGCTCTAGCTAACTTCATTTGATGTTCATGATTCTTGCTTTGGAAGACATGATGAATAGAAAGATTCAAGCCACCATGTCTATGCCAGTCATTTTTAAATCTCTTTTGAATCACCTCCCCTGACAGTATCTCTCTTCCTTATTCAAAACACCTGCCTCAGTGGTTGCTCATATTACAAAAGTCTTAGTGTACTTTTGATCATGTTGTGTTGGGATTTTTTTAATCCCTGCCTGTCTTCTCCCATTCTTTCTTCTCCCCTTCCTTTTAATGAGGAATGACCAGAACTGCATACAGGACTATCTATACGTATGAGTCATGAATTTTGAAGAGAAGTGGTGAAGTGTTCTCTAAGGCTCTTCATGTTACTTTTTTTATTCTTTCCTAATAATTTCTAGCATTTGGTAAGTATTTTTTATTTATAATACTTACAGAGCTGATATTTTGATGTAGTTAACTGTCATAAGCCTAATATCCTAAATTGGTAACAATCATATCAAAACCTATTTTCCTTCAATATTAAGTTAGAATTATTTTTTCCATAATATGAACCAGTTTATATTTGTCTATATTAAATTCCACCAGTTATTTTACTGGCAAACCACTCACACTTCTGCAGGTCATAACAGTTGAGCCTTGTCCTTACTATTCTGGATAACTTTATAACATGAACAATCCTTTAACTTTCACTGCCCATACACTTTTCAAGGCATGCAGCCATGAAGACATTGAAAAACATAACCAAAATTTAGGTTGGTAGGGTTCTTCAAATGTCAACTCTTTCAAGTCACTGTGCAAAGCAGATTTAATTAGGCTGGGTTGCTCAGGGTTACATGTAATGGAGTCTTGAATACCTTCTAAGGGTGGAGATACCACAGCTTCTCCAGGCAACTGTATATGGTCCCACTGAGCAGGTGAGGGGGGAGCTTTACCACACTCTGCACAGTTCATAGGGGAAACCACGGTCCCTCCAGAGGTTGAAACACAAAACAACAATTAATTTTCTTGTAAATTTCCCTCAAACTGTGTCAGGATGAATAAAAGTCTTGACAAGCTCTGATTCTTAAAAAACAAACAACCTTAGGTAGAGGGAGAAAAGAAAGAAAGAAGGAAAGAAACCATAGAGAAATAGGATCACCACCCCATGGGTCCAGCTATGTCTTCTCCATCAGCAAGCTGTAGTCCTTTCAGCTGTAGCCCTTTCAGACAGTGATCTTGCTGGGGTCCAGCCTGTGGTGCAACCCTCCGGGGTGGAGGGTTGCACCATAGGCTGAAGGATGGTTTTGCCTTTTTGTAGGGTCAGGCTTTCTTAGCTCCTTCCATTCGCAGGGTATCAGGTGAGCCTCAGACCCAGCTAACTCTATGCCCTGGCCAGCACTGCAGTGTCCGTCCCTGTTTCTGGGCAGTTTATTGCCAGTTGGTATTCATGGGAGGCAACACAGGAAAGCATCCTCCACCTTCCTGGAGCACAATCCCTGCTCTGCCCCCTCACCAGTACACGACAGTTCCTTCTGTCTTCTGAGTTGTTTAGAGACACACACAGCAACCTTTGCCAGTATTCAACCACCCTCCCAGCATTCTTTTTTTATCTTGTATCTAATCAAAACTTCATATGTTTCAACTTATGTCCATAGCATCTTGACCTATCTCTATGCACCCTGGAGAAGAGTCCAGTTCCATTAACCTCTGTATCCTCTGATCAAGTAGTTGTGAATAACAGTAAGGTCTTCCCTGAGCCTTCTTTTCTCTGAGCTGAGGTCTCCCCTGGAATGTTATATGATCCAGCTCCCTTATCATGTTGGTGGCACTCTGCTGAGTCAGTGCATCCATGTCCTTGTCTGGGGTGCCTGTGCTTGTTCTTGTGTAACTCCATAAGGCTCTCATCAATCCATTTCTCCAGCCTACTGAGACCTTTCTGAATAGCAGCTCTGCCCTCAAACATATTGATTGCTATCTGCAGTTTGGTGTCAGCAGTCTTGGTGTCATCCACGCCGTTAATAAAAACATTAAGCAGTAATGGTTCCGGTATTAAGCCCTGAAGAGCCCCACTGTCTACTGGCAACCAGCTGAACTTTGGACCACAGGGCACAATACTTTGAGCCTGGCAGTCCAGCCAATTTTCAGCCTCCTTATTTTCCACTTATCCAGCCTGTAACTCACCCATTTAATGACAAGGAGGCTATAAGAGACTATTGAAGACATTGCTAACCTCAACATATAAAATATCTATTCTACTCCCCCTGTCTATAGCGACAGTCACCTTGTCATAGAAGGCACTGAGGTTGGTCAGGCATGATTCATCTTGGTAAACCTGTGTTGGCTGCTCCCAATCACCATGTCTTAAATGTATTTCAGAATGATTTCTCAGTGGATTTGGTCTGTTAGTTTCTCGGTGTCTGTGGTAAAGCTTATGCATTTCCCTAGATCCTCCTTCTTGTCCTTTTTGAAATCTGGTATGACATCAATTTTTCAGTCTTCAAGGACTTCCATCAATTGCTAAAACACCTCAAGCGTAACAGAGAGCACCCTTGCAATGGCATCAGCCCCTTCAACATCCTCAGGGGCACCATATCTGATTCCATGGACTTCTATACATCCAAGCAGGTTAAATGATTCCCTACTTTTCCTTCTGTACTGTGGGTAGTGCTTCATTACCAAAGGCTCAAGGACCTGGGAAATCATGAAGAAAGTCTTACCAGTGAAAACTGAGGCAAAAAAAGGCATTTGGTACCTCAGTCTTTAACTAGTCGTTAGCTCATATCCTGCACTGAATGGTAGGAGACTAAAGAAAAGTGGGCCCTTTTACAACCAATGCATTTTACAGAAATCTGTTTTACTGCCCTCCACCTTCCTTGCTAGTTTGAACTACAGCTGAGCTTTGGCTTTGGTGACTCCATTCCTACCTTGCAGGAAATGTATCTGCATTTCTTCCAAGCACACTGCTTCTACTTCCACCTTCTTTCTGTGTTTGAGCTCAGTCAAGTATTTCATGTTTATCCATTCTGGTCTTCGGTCATGCTTGCAGATTCTTGCCTCTATCCCCTCTGCAGGAGGGAGTCTCCATGAACTACTGTTCATCTTTTCTCTTTCATGCAGAGGAGGTGTCCTGGTTCTGTCTCAGATAATTATTTTTTTTCCCCTAGTAGCTGGTACAGTGCTGTGTTTTGCATTTAGTCTGAGATTAATGTTGATAACATTATTGCCAAAAGTCACAAGCTTCCTGTCTTCCCCATCTTAACACCTACCTTCCACTGTGGCTGTGTGGTAAAGGCCTCCAGCTTCCTTCTTTTCTTGCTTACTTAACTTGTGTGGGTCATGGTCTTACCTCTGCAGACTTTCTACAAAGACCTTTAAAATCTTCTCTTCAGTTTTCTTTATGGTGAGTGGCCTGTTCGTCTCCTCTCCAATGCCTTCATTAAACAGCTTAGCACCTCAGCTGGAGGGCAGCTTTCATCAGAGAGGATACCACATATAGCATTGTTCTGAGCTACCTGTTCCAGTATTTTACCATCCTTTTTGTAAAGAATTTTTTCCTCACATTCAGCCTGAATCTCCTCTCTTTTAGTTTAAATCCATTATTCTTCATGCTATCACAACAAGCTTTGCTAAAAAGTCTCTCCCTATCTTTCTTAAAGGCCCCTTTTAAGAACTGAAAGTCCAAAATAAGGTCTCCCCAGAGCCTTCTCTTCTCCAGGCTGAATAAGCTTAACTCTGTGTTTCCTCATAGAAAAGGTGTTCCATCCTCTGATCATTTTTGTGGCTCTTCCCTGGACTCTCTCCAACAGGTCCATATCCTTCCCGTACTGAGGACTCCAGAGCTGGATGCAATACTCCAGGTACAGAGACCTCTATTGAGTTGGTAGGTTGAGAGATTTTGGTTTTTAAAAAATATTTTAAAAAAGCCAAATTGACTCATCTCATGTAGATGAATTTTTATCCAGCTATCCACTTAGTCTCTTCTGTTTCATAGTTTCTGTGGGCTGGAGGAAAATCAGGATTACAGGCTTCATATTCTCAGATCATCACAGAGAGTTTTTTTAAACACTGGCATTATATTTGTCATTGCCAGTCCTCAGTCTGTTGTAGGTAACAGAGTACGTGTGATTGTGGTTATTTCAACCATATTATCTTTTAATTCTTCTAGATAGGTGTCTTAGGTAATTATTATCTGGTGCCAGCACCAGATAACTGTGCCCTGAAAGTACCTCTTTTTCTCCAAAGTCAGCTTTGATATCTAGCTGAGATATGAACAGATAATCCATCCTAGTATTTTTAACACATTTTCCTATCTAATGTAAATATAAGATATTGCTACATGTAGACTACAGCTTCAGGCATGTAGTTATATTTGCATTTTCAAAGCTGTCTAGAAATGGTCCTCATTGTTAACATAGTTGCACAATTTAATGAATGTAAATTAAAAAGGAGTGAGCTATTTCAACACTAATATGTGCACAATCTCTAGGATTTTGTAGAGATCACCCTTTGCCATTTACTATAGTAAAAATACTGCAATTGAGAAATAGACCTCAAAATGCATACAGAAAGTGTGAGTAAGAAAGACAGGGTGTTTGAGTAAAAGGGATGAAATAAAGAAGGGTTTCTTTTTTCTTTTTCTTTAGGGGGAAGGGGTTGTGTGGTTTTTGTTTTGGTTTGGTTTTTTGAGTTTTTCTTAGTTTTTTTTGGTTGGGTTTTTTTTTTGTTTTGTTTTGGTTTGGTTTTTTTAAGAAATTGTCTGACGTATAACTAAATCTTGTGATTATTTATTTATTGATTTTTCCAGCAATATTCTTCAGTGATAAAAATGCACTATAAAATATCAGCACTAACAATCTGTATTAAATTAACATACCATAAGCAAAGCAATTAAGGAAAAGAACAGTTGATGATAACCTATAATAAGGAAGCAGGTTTAAACTGAATTCTGAAGAAACACATTCTAGCTCTATTTTTGCTGTCCAGGTAATATTTTATATTTAATATAGAGCAGTGGATTCTGGCATAGGGAGAAAAAGTGTCTGTTGTTATTTTAAGGACTGTAAGAATGGGGGGAAAAAAAAGGTCAGAAAAGGGACAGAAAACCCATTGATGAATTGGTAGAATGTTCTACTCTAATTTGGTTCTCTTCCTAAGACTAGTGTTTTTGCTGTCATGGAAACATTTATAATAATCCTATTTTAAATAATCAAATAAGGACTACTAAAGAAGCACATCAAAACAGTATTTGGGTGTTCCTTGGAGAACTAGGGTCATGTGACTCTATAAAGCTTGAATCAGATCAGTTTTGGATAATTTGTAGTTGTTCAATACCTAATAATAGTTAATCATGTTTTACTAACTAAGCTTTATTACTGATTCTATATAAGGGAGGAGGCTCAAAATGAATCTTAATTTCCTCTCCTTTGTACTTGTATGGGAATCAAGATGCATAATATAAACCATCTCTTTATGATGACTAAATATCTTGCGTTATGCATGCTATCTAATGCCTTTACCTACGGCTAAGATCAAAAGGGAAGAGAAATGGAAAAGAAAAGAGAAAGATCGGGGGAAATCAGTCAGTATTTTATGTGCATATAACAAGCAATAATATAGTCTTTACCACTAAATAAATTAGCATTTGAAACAAGAAAATCATGGTTAGTTTTAACTCATTCAAACAGCAGATTCAAAAATGACTGCTGTACAACTCCTCCCTTGAGTACGTTAATCAGGAAGAAGCAAGAAGCATGCTTGTTCTAGCATAATAAATATTTGTGTGTGCATATGTTAACGCATGGAGAATGAGCTTCAGCTGCAAAAGTACAAAGTACCTTCCCTCCCACCCCAAACACTTACACCTGATCACTACAACATTGTAATGAGAAAGGTATATTTAAAACCATATGATGTAAGATAAGAGATTCAATATTTTCCAAAGGTTGGAGGAGTTCTTCGACCACTTAACTTCTGGATTTAGGATAAAAATGGGCAACCAAGTTTCATATGAGCAGTCATCATGTGGTACCAATTTGCTTTGAATGGAAGTATTGCTTTGTTTTGTTTTGTGAAGTGCAAGGCTTAACCAAAATCCAGCTAAGGACTTTGGATTGAAAATTTCAAGTAGGAGAAGAATGCCTTTTAGGAGCCTTGTGGAATATGCCTTTGTTCAAAGAGAGGACTGAAGATGAGCTAGAGGCCAGCGTTTGTGGTGCAGTGGGTTTCAAGTTAAGTAATTATGTTCTTTGGTGTTGAAAGTATAGAACAGAAATCCTTTACGATAGGAGTGTCTTGGGCATGTCATGCACTCTCAATTTTTGTAAGATGATTATAATACATATGCAGTAAAAAAATGGAATTAAATCAATGTAGCAGCCTTAATTCTGTTTGATTTTGCAACTGTAACATTTAAATAAGGTCTCTAATGTATAATGTTACATACAATATTGACTATTAGAGATGGTGAAATACATGACTGCTAACTCTGGAGAAGAGCTAGGTAGTAAAAATGCTAATTTGTAAATATGAAATATTTATTAAGTGCTGCAATGGATCCAGTCTTGAAAGAACTGATGAATTAGCAAGAGTAATGCATTGAATTATTTTAGCTTTTCCCAGAGTCTGGAAATTTGCCAGAAAAAGGCAAGTATTAATTACTATATAAAAAATAGCCTAAAAATGTCTTTGCTTATGTATATTGCAACAGCAGGTTCACTGTGCTTTGCAAATGTATTAGAAAACACAAGCTTCATCTGAGAATGTTGACGTAAATTATGTGGAGGCCTAGAACTGGATGTAGGTTTTCACTGTAATTTTTTGAAATTAAAAATCACTATCTCCAATATTAAATTTTCAGGTTTAAGATTTTGGGGTTTGTCTTCTGATTTTTATGTTAAATAGCACTTTATGTGGTACAGTTGTTATAGTATAGAAAGCCAAAGCCAGTGTTTGGAAGCCATAGTAATAAAATAAAAACTCTTTCCAATTCAGTGTATTTTGTACTGTATAACAATATGGCACATACTGAGGAGGTGCCCTTGGCAAGTGTATTGTGTCTGAGATATTAGACTATTGGAATTCCATCATTGTTCCACCCACAGATTAATTTTATTTAAATTGGCCTCAACTTGCTCATAAAAAGTTATTGTTTTAATGGGCTGAGCCCATCCATTACAAGTATAACATTTATTACAGAGTATTAAGTGGATTTAAGGTATAATTAACTTTAAGTGAATTTGATAATTAAGATAACTTTAAATTCAAATTACATCTTACAAATAGCATGATTTGCCGCCACTGATCGTAGAAAACATACAATTTTCAAGGTTTTTTACTTAGTTTTGGGATAATGTCACACTAAACTGCAGAACACTGTTTTGTCTCTTTGCTTTGTGAAACCATTGGAGTTGCATCAGAATTGAATAAGATCCAAAAAACTTAATGGAAAAATGCTTATGTGCTAATAATGTCATACTATCATAACAGTCATGTCAGACAGAGACATCATCGTCTGTCAAGGGATATTCAAGCATTGGGTGTTCATAAACACGAACTAAAGTGCAGTAAGCTGTAATAAAGCATGCTTGGTTAAAATACTCTCACTAGAGACCTCAATCAATTAGCTTTTATCTCTCCTGAGAGTAAGTTCTTTTCCAAACAGCATGACTGTTTGTGTATGCAAAATGTTTTCTGAAGTGGTGATTGTGAAATGCAGGATGGTTGTTGTAATTGCCTCATTGTTCAACCTATGGCACAAAATTATTCTAATCATGCACCATAGGTGCTTGTGTGCATATCATGTGTGTATAACATGTTGGTGCTTCATTCTTTCCTTTGACATATGATGATGCATATATTTCTGTGCTGACACTATTACAGCTGTTCAGGTAGGGGACTAGCAGTGTACTGCAAAAAGACAGACTGATGAACCTTTTAATCATTTGGAATAACACAATAACACAAGACCTGGAGGACATTGTTGAAATGATGTTTGTTTCAGTATAGGGCCAGGATAGTGATCTGGTGATGCTGTTTTGTATCAGTCTCTTCCTCTGGTTTTATCAGAATAGCTGATAGTATATAGGTAATAGCTGGTTTTGCTTCAGGAATTCCTAGTTGCCACCACAGTATCTAGGGAATTATTATTGGGTGCTGTAAATCTGAAGACTTTTAGCTGCTCAAGTTGATGCTGGGCTGAGTTGCCTTCAGGCAGCCCCAGAATTTATATGGATATAAGCCTACCCTGTACCTATTTATTCCCTCAGCCATGCCAATTGGAGTAAGTCACTTTTGCTATTCTGGTGCCCCAATATCATCCTTTACATTGTGGTACAGTAGAATCCAGGCTATATGGGCCACAATAAAACAAAATGTAGTAAGGAATTGAAGTACTGCTGTCTGTTGTCTCAGTTATTGAGGAGAACAGTCCAGGATGTTTGACAGTGACCTGGATTATTCATAGTATCCTCCTGTGCACATAGCTGGAAGTTACGGTCTTTTGTGCGTAAGGTTTTGCTATATTTCTTTTTGTGGAGCACAGGGAAAGATACTCCTACAGCACCTTTTCGACTTAATCTCTCCTGTATTCTCACAGTTTTGTAGAACCAGTGACATTTGCTCAGGACAGACTCAGCTTGGATGTAAGTGGGCACAGCTGTACAGCTGGGTGCCTGTGGCTAGGACAGGTGATGTTTGAACACCAGAACAGCAAAATGCTCACAAACTATAGGGCCTTCACCCCAACTTTTGCCAGTAAGGTTGTATTTGACCCCTTACTGTCTTACATTTCTAAACAAAAGCAGAGCAGGTTTCTCCTCCACCAAGTTTAGCAGCTCATTTAGTGACACAGAATCCTGGTTTTCAAGTTGAGTATTTCAGGTTAGGTGTACACACTCTACTCTGGAACAATAAGTCTCTTTATTTCTACTAGTCCATACAAACCCAGCTTAACATTACTTAACATTTAGACTACTGAAACTACTGAAATCCAATATGATTAGTAATTCTTCATGCAGAAAAAATGTGCATTAGGCAATTCTGATGAGGGACCTTCTCATTAGTTATTTCATTAACTGATAGTCATCTCTCAACTGCAGCTGAGAGCTCTACTAACATTTCATCTCACTTAAATCTCTGATCTACCAGCCATCAGATTTTAACTACCACCTAAAAATTCCTTACCAGAAAAATGTGGTTTTTTTGGGTTTTGTTTTTGTTTGGTTTTTTTTCCTTCTTCCCCTGTTCCCAGCCACCCTCCTAAATCTTGCTTGGGATTTCAAATCCTGTTTCTGAGTTATCTGGTCTGGGTCCAATTTACGATTCTGTAGTCTGCTACAATATTTTAACTTCTGAAATAAAAATAAATACAAGTACGCATGCATCATTTAATGTGTTAATTTACTAAGCTTTTTGTAAACTTTGGATCAGGAAACTGTTTGTATCATATACAGTATAATTGAAGTATAACTTTGTGTGGATTAAGTTACAACAATACTTTTTTATGAAGAGGAGTCGAATAGTTCTGTTTAATGAAGGATTAACAATTCAGCTTATTAGCTTCCTTCTGAAGGATATTAATGCATTAAGGTATGCTTATACTTAAAAACTGGACTACTTTAAGCAAAGTTAGCAGACTTCATGTTTAAGTTTTTCTTACCAATAAACATAATTTCTGCAAGCCTGTTTCATTTTTGTAACTCATTTGTATGCATTCTGTCTGTTTTTCTGTTCAACACACGGAGAAAACCAAGGCCCATTCTCCAACAATCAAGTTGTTAATGGGTTTGCAATTACAGGCAACAGTAATCAATGAAACAAATGTGTTTGTCTCTCCCCCCCCCCACTTTTACGAGTTTACTCCCTGCTAGCCTTCACTTCTACCTGAAATCAATGATACATTTTACATTGATTTGCTATAACAGGGAAAAGATCTAGTTGACTGTTAACAAACTGTGGCATATTGAAACCAGGTCTGGTGAATGAATTGGTTAAAGAGACACTATCCAATAAACCTCTTTATTTTTCTGTAAGATTTTAAAAATAAAAATATTATTGTCACAGTACTATGCATGTATTATATTTTTAATTAAAATTTTAATTATTTTTTCCATATTGCTGAATTAAGATATAACACTTTGGGTGAAAAAATAATCTGCTTTTCTTAGCTGGAGTCTGATTTGAGCTCACTGAAGTTAGTTAAGTTTTTCCCATAGGCTTGAATGATTTCAGATCCATCAGGTTTATGGAATTTCTGAAGGTTGTTAAAAATCATTTAAATACCAGAAGGACTTCAGTAAGGAAGGGGGTAATCTTTTTAAACATCGCTCTTGATTTGCCTAAATTAAGACCGTCCTAGCTTAACACTCACTGAAAGCAACAGTGTATTTGATTGTGAGCCTAAAATTCAGAAGGCAATGACATGGTTATATCTTCATTAAAAGGCATCATTATCTGGCTTACAGAGAAACAGCTGAGGTTAGGCTTACATACATATTTCTTATCTTTGTATTTTTAAGGTGAACTAACAAATAGTACATGAATTGAAAATTTGAAGAGAATAATCAGTGGATAGAGTGGTTGAAAGCAATGTGCAGTGAATAAAATATTACATTACTTAACATAAATATTGCAGTACTTAATTGGGATGATTTTTCACTTTCATCATTAAAAAGAATTGGCAAATTCATAGTCTACAGTACCACAATTAATTTTCAATCATTTGTGCACATTCTTAAAATAACCCAAAAAACCCAAGGTTAAAAACAGCCCCCAAAAAGTGTAGTGGTTTTACAAATTCTTTTACATTTTGCCTATTGAAAGTTTTTACTGCCTGTTCTGCCTACCTTTCCTTTTCCAGTAAACATATTTTATCACTTACTGTGCTGGCAATGGATATTTGTTTGTACTTGCAACATAATGATCTTGAACATGTACTTAATAGTAAGGAGTTTTTCCCTTAAGAGTATATATTTATTATTACATGACCACTTCTTAGTCTCTGGACACAGTTAATACAATATAGAAATTATGCCTGAGTATGGATTATTTACAATTTCTATGGATCTGTGATGTTTTTTCTCCCTGTCATTGCTCTATCAAACTTTTCCCCATGCTTCTGCAAAATAATAAAAAAAAAAAAAAGGAGGGGGGTGCTGTGGAAATAATGTTTTGAGACTTTTATACATGAAAAATAAAAATCTGTACATTAATTTGAATGCCTTTCATTTCGTTTTGTATGCATAGTCAAAAATTTCAGTTCTTTAAATCAAGTCTTAATAGTATTTTCTGCAAAAATTAAAGGTTTGAAATCAAAATACACTGATGCAGTCACTAGTATTTTAATTATCCCCTTTATAAATCTTTATAAAGAACATTTTAATGAGCCATCTAACTGTTAAAAATGTGATATTCCTACGAATAGATTTTGTTCCTCTACCTTGTGACCTGGATTCTTAATGAACACAGTTCTGAAAAGATCAGTGTTTCAAATGTTATTTCAGTCTTCACTTTAGTAAGGATGCTAATTAATAAAAAACCATGCTGTCAGTGACAACATGTAAAGTGGTAACCAAAGGTAGAGTTTTCACATAGAATTCATCTCCTTTCCTTTTTGCCATTAATTGTTGTGATAAGTAGTTGGGGGTTTTGTTTGTTTGTTTTTACTTGTGAAATAAGTATCTTGTTAGTGGGAGTGTTACTTTAAATTGCAAACATTAATAATATTTATTTATTTATTTATTTTTAGCCAAGTTTGGTAATTTCAAGAGCAAATAAGACAAGAAAAGAAAGAGAAGGGGAATAAAATAAAATAAAATAAGATTAAAATAATCTTGGGAAAGAGAGGAGATTAACATGTTCTTAAAGAAACTCAATGAAAAAATGAGATACATATCAAACATAGTTTTGTATCTCTTTTACCCTCTTGTCTCTTGCCATTGATTTTATGGTAGTAGGTAATATAGCAAATGGTAAGAATTCCATCTTCCTTAATTTGCCTTCATGCTAAAGAAATATAGACGTAGCAGAGAGATAGAAAAAGAGATGAGGGGCTTGGTAAAAGGTGAGGTGTGGACTGTAGGAGAGGCAATTACACTATGTCGCAACTTTATGTAGCATTCAGTAGACATATTTTGCCAGTCATTTAATGAAAGATTGTAAAAGTATTATCTACATTTTCTCTAAAAAAAACCCCAAAAAAACAAACTGCATGAGCACAACATGAACAAGCCTTTCTGCTTTTTATAAATACCTCTTGGCAGTAAAGGGAGATTGGAAAATTTTATCTGTCCTCCTACTATTAGGAGTGAGCATATTCTCATTAAGGACCTTCATAGGTCAGTTTCTTAACTCTATTTAAAAAAAAAAAGTTTAAATTACCGTTTCAGACAGACTGATACATTGTGCAAGACACTTCACCACTTGGTTATAGTGAAACAAACTACAGAAATCTACATGGGATTTTCAGGCATTAAAAGAACCTTGCAATGTACACGACGGCAGGTTTTTGCAGGTTTATGTCATATTAGTACATTTTCCCTCATGTAGTTCACAGATTTTATATATGAATCAATACTTCATGTTTTATAAATATTCATTACATTTCTTAGAAAAAGAACAGAAAATAAAACTTATTAAGAAACAAAGCAGATAATCGCAAAGATCACTTATTTGATATCTACATAAGTTTCTTACTCAGACTGTGTTTCTTCCCCCAAAGCTTTATATGTCAAATCTTGTTCTAAATGAAATAGGAATTTGGTATGTATCTCAATGAGATTACAATTCAGATCAATGTGAGGCATTTAGTGAGAGTGAGAAACAAGCAAGCTCAACATTCCTCTAAATGGGGGTTTAAATCTAATTTAGGATTTAGAGGAATCTGAAATAAAAGGAAATTAAAACCTTCCTTCCTCTGCACTGACTTTGCTGCAGAGAACTGCTGCTTGATGTGTCAGCATATACTTAATGTCTTTTGAGTTAATAATCTTTCTCATTATCCTGTGATAAGTTCTGCACACCTTGTTATCTACATTCTCCTTTGTTCTAGCCAAACTCTGTTAGTTAGATGCTTCATTATAATCAGGAAGGTTTTCACCTGTATGCACAACCTTCGTTCCCTCTTCCTGCTTCACCTGGTCCTGGGCAGGAAATTCCACAGACCACCGCAGCATTAAATCTTTAGCAAGTAAATCAAGTCAGGCGTCTACAAAGCTGCCTCAAAGTTTTGTTTTTCTGGCAGATAAATGGCTAAATTATAAATTTATCATGTTTATACTTTATTGCTTTATGAAAGCAAATAGGAAAAAGAAGCAAACACGTTCATAACAGCTTTTCATCATAAGAAAGAATAAAAAAGCTTCACATAGCTATCACACAGGATTTCCTTTTCCTGAGTCTTAACTGATAGCTAAAACACTTTCCTCCCTGAGATATCAGCATAAGAACTTCGATGTAATATTGCTTTGTTTGAATAGATGATTCATAGTTTTTAAGATGACAAAAGAGTGATTTAAATATAAGCTTTTTATTATTATGTCATACAACGATGAAATGAATGGTAGGTAAGTTAATAAATACCTTTAAAATCTGGGTGGTTTATTTTATGGAAATCTTATTTTATTGGTACTTTTCTTTGTCTTGAATGATTATATATATGACATATGCACCCATATAAATTATCGTATGTGCACACGTATATGCGTATTACACCTGTGTAAGTCTTGTCTGAGAAGACATATATAAACTGTGTTAAATTGGCAGTGATTTCACTGTCTGTTTAGTATTTTTAGACTATATCACATATCAATTTTTTCTTTTTTGAGAGTCATGTGAAGCTAACAGACCCATAGTTACCTTGGTCAACCAGTTTTCTCTTTTAAAATGCTGGGGAGAATTAGCTTGTCCAAATTCCCCAGACCATATACTATAGTCCAAAATTTTTTTAAAGAATCAACATCAGTCATCCAGCCTGCTCTTTGATGCATAACTTTATTGTTTATTGTTCCCTGCAAGTTAGTCTGATCAGCTTGCATATGTAGCCTGACTTACCCACTACAGCCTTTCAGTTTGCTCTCTGGTGAAATTCAATGCCCATATTTTGCCATTTAAAAATAGGATCTAAACTAAACCTGTAAAATTTAAAACATTTAACAGGTGTTGTTTAACATCACTTTATTTAATGATGGGATAGAAAGTATTTTCTTATAATTTATGGTGGAATATTTCACCTGGCTTTGTCCCAAACACAGAAATATTCTCGTACTGTTTTGACATCCTGTATTATGACTGATTGATGAATTGGTCATCTGTGTCAACTTGAAGTCATATATCAGTGGTAGACTGTGTTTTGTTTCCAATGTAGTGTAGTACTTATTAGCCTTAATATTTGCCTCAGAAGTTTCATGAACACAGTTTTCTTTAGCAATTTCTTGTGTTTCCCAGTTGTCAAGGTATACACATGTTTTCCGCTGGTGATATATATTGCTGTGGTTCCTTGATGATTCCTTGTCATTAAGTCAAAACTGAATGCAGCTTCTGAAAAAGTACTGCATATCTCTCTGGTCCTAGAGAGAAAGTATTTATGCATATCAATATTTTGATAACTCTTACCAGGCTTCCACAAAAGCAGAGTATTAGAATGCATGGGTAACTTGCATGCCACAGAGGCTTGCAGAATAGTTAGAAGTAGAATCAGTGTAAAAAGTATGTGTTTAAAGAGCACTGTAGCAATTCACCTTCCCCCATCTGCTAAGCTATCACTATTCAACATTTGTGTAGTTTCTTTTTAATTATGATGTCCTAATTACTTTGGTAGAAACAGGTAAGATGAAATCAAACATTGTTAGTACTATTTATTGCATTTAAACTGTTGCGGTTGTGGAAAGTGTATGCAATCAATAGTAACTGTGCTGGGTTCAGCTTTAGCAGTCATTTTTTCTCGTTTTTAGTAGCTGGTGCAGTGCTGTGTTTTTGACTTTCAGCCTGGAACCGTGCTGATAACACCAATGTTTTTAGTTGTGGCAAAGTAAGGTTTACTCTGACCAAGGACTTTCTCAGTCTCATGCTCTGCCAGGGAGGAGAGGAAGCCGGAAGGAAGCAGAGACAGGACACCTGACCCAAACTGGCCAAGGGGGTATTCCATACATCATGCCCAGTATATAAACTGGGGGGAGTTGCCCAGAAGTCCCAGACCACTGTCAGTGATGGGTAATTGTATTCTCTCCCTTTGTTATTTCCCTTATCATTGTTATTATTATTGGTAGCAGTAGTGGTTTGTATTGTACCTTAGTTACTGGACTGCTCTTATTTCTACTCGTGGGAGTTACTTTCTTTCAATTCTCCTCCCCATCCCTCTGGGAGCGAGGGGATGAAGAAGGGGGTGAGTGAGTGAGCAGCTGCGTGGTTCTGAGTTCCTGGCTGGGCTTAAACCACAACAGTAACCTATAAATAAAAATTAATTGTGATCCCATAACCACTGATAAATTATATTTCCAATATAGACAAATGCATATATTCCCAAGTAACAGTCTGTACACCATTTTAACAAGAGATGATAAGATTAGATACTTATTCCAGATAGCCTTTGACTCTGGAGGAAGTTCCACTGAAAAAGAGGGACAAAATATACAGAAGGTTGCCACTTTGATTTGCTCATTCATATGAAGAAATAACTTTAAAATACAATTTTGTGAAACTTGGAAAAGCATTAATTTTTTTTTTATTATTTAAATGTCATGTAATGTCATGCATGTATTTGCATATATGAGGAAATTTAAAGTGAATGTGATAAGTAGACATGAATCATAAATATTAAAGTTACGATTTAGATTTAATTGAACATCTAATATTTCTGATTAAGAAAACAAAACAGCAAAAAACTTCTGGGTCCAGTCATGTTATCCCTTTGTGCACTGAACTTGTATTGAAACAAAGGGAAGCCTAACATGAGAGTCTGTAAAATCACCAGAAGCCCTAGCTGTTAAGAATAGCATACACTGTTATTACTTCCTTATTTGAATGTTCATCCCATCTGTTAATGATGGATTCCTGCAATTTGGCTAACTTGATAATTTTTAACAAGTTAAAGACTAAGCATATTTGTTATATTATTAGTTCAATAGCCAGAAAGCATTATATTTTGCAAGAATTAGGTTGTTATTGTTCTTTCTGTTTGCAATCATAGTTGTCCCATACGTGACGGAGAACAAAGCGTTTGAAAGTAGGTTAGCAAACAGAATATGTTTTATTAGATGCATTTTAGACAACATGAAGCACGAGCAGAGAAAAAAAAAAAAGAGGCACAGAAATAGCAGTGGGACAGTGGGTATAAAACAAAAAGGCAATAGATTTTAATGTATTTCTTTGCAAATGAAGTCTTATCTTCTGCTTGGTGACATTTTCCATTGTCATTTCCAGTGACAATTTCAACCAGATCGATCTGGTTGCCTTAGCATAAAGCATCCAGTATCAACTGAGATCTTCTGGTTTCCAACTCTTTCTACAATAGGTTACAAGTCTCATTTTCCACCTGTGTCAGCTTCCATCTCAAGGTGTATGTCTTGGATACCCTGGGACTTCTCAAATACTACTGGACACATTGTTTGGATAGTTGAGCCCAAAATACTGGACTTGACAACTGGTTTATGCCTTTTTGTTATGTTTTATGAAAGATTTTATTTGAACAAGATTAAAAAAAATAATCGAGGACATGTACCATCACATTATATAGAAACAATACTGATGGGGGCTGTTCAGAAGGCAGTAGTGACCCACAAAAAAATGAACTGTATAAATCATAAAACTATCTTTAGCTGCAAAAGTTGGTCTAGGCCAGAGTAAATACAGCAGTGAAAGGGTAGCCGAAGAGAGCAAGATAAAGAAATATGCTATATTATCCTTAATAAGTAGCTGGAAATAGATTAGTTCCATCTGAGAGGAATGAGCTTTTAAGGATGTATTGGAAGGATTTGATTTTGTTAGCTTACTTTCATAAGATTACAGCAGACAACATACAGAAATTCGCCTGCCCCCCCAAATTTAAACTTGTATTGTAGTTACTGAAAACTAAAATAGTTGAGAGGTCCATCTATACACCTGAGGTGGGAACTTACTGCAATAAACATCAGAGCTACTCGAGTCAAATATCAATGCAGAATTATTCCCATTGCCCAGTCTTTTCTCTTTCTGTATTTATACCACAGTTTGGTGTTATTCTTGGGGTCACAAAATTTCGAGAGCTGAATGCTGGCAAATTAAGTCTTTAACCGTATGTTTTAAAAGGTGTGCTAACTTTCTTCCACTCTATATAGGTATATGAAATAATTTAAAAGGTGCTGTTTTAAAAGATTTAATGCCATACTTACAAATATCTTACACAGTCCACTCACTGTTGATGCTTGTTCTTTTGTGGTAAAATTGAAAAAGTATGTGGGCTGGGAGAGCAAAACAGACAGTCCCATAAGGTGGGTATCAGTGGCATGGTCTACTAGGAGACCAGTAACTAGTGGTTTACACTAGAGATCAGTACTGGATCCAGTACTGCTCAACAGACAGTAAGAATCTGGATGATGGGGCAAAGTATACTCTCAGCAAGTTTGCTGATACAAAAGCTGGGAAGCATAGGTGATGCACCTGAGGGTTTTGTTGCCATCCAGAGAGACCTTGACAGGTCCTCATTAAATTCAACAAGTGGAAGTGTGAAGTTGTCGTGGTTTAAGCCCAGCCGGCAACTTGGAACCACGCAGCCGCTCGCTCACTCCCCCCTTTTCCTTCCTCCCCCCGCTCCCGGAGGGATGGGGAGGAGAATCGAAGGAATATAACTCCCATGGGTTGAGATAACAGCACTCCAGTAACTAAGGTATAATACAAACCACTACTGCTACCAATAGTAATGATAAGAGGAATAACAAGGGAAAAGGACACAACCGCTCACCACCCGCCGACCGATACCCAGCCTGACCCGAGCAGTGATCTGGGCCTTCCGGGTAACTCCCCCTAGTTTCTATACTGGGCATGACGTGCTGTGGTATGGAATACCCCTTTGGCCAGTTTGGGTCAGGTGTCCTGTCTCTGCTTCCTCCTGGCTTCCCCTCCTCTCTGGCAAAGCATGAGACTGAGAAAGTCCTTGGTCAGAGTAAACATTACTGAGCAACAACTAAAAACATCGGTGTTATCAGCGTTGTTCCCAGGCTGAAAGTCAAACCCACAGCCCTGCACCAGCTACTAAGAAGGAGAAAAAATGACTGCTGTAGCTGAACCCAGGACAGAAGTCCTGCACCTGGGGAGAAATAACCCCAGGCAACAGTACAGGCTGGAAAGGAGCTTGGCAGAAAAGGACCCAGGAGTCCTGGTGATCGCCAAGTTGAACATGAACCACCATGTTCCCCTGTACAATAACACCATTTTGGGATAGCTTTTTTCATAAAAGCATATGCCTGATGTCTGTACATATTCAACCCTGTGCATCTCCCTACCACAAAGGGACACTGCAAAGAGATTCTGACTTGGAACAAATAAGTTTCTAACTTTTGGAAAGAAAGCCAGTTTCTCTTGTATTCATTTGTCTTTCCCCATTATGCCTGGCAGTGTTCAAGGCCAAGTGGGGCAGGGCTTTAAGTAACTTTGTCTAGTGGAAGGTGTTTGGAACTAGATGATCTTTCCAGTCCCTTCCAACCATTCTATGATTGTATGATTGTATGATCACCTCTCCTATGAGAGAGCTGGGACTGTTCAGTCTTGAGAAGAGAAGGCTCAGGGCATCTTATCAATGTGTACAAATATTTGAACGGAGGGTACA
Organism: Nestor notabilis; assembly: GCF_000696875.1. NCBI lineage: Eukaryota > Metazoa > Chordata > Aves > Psittaciformes > Psittacidae > Nestor > Nestor notabilis. The sequence goes on along the minus strand of NW_009932283.1, from coordinate 18,545 downwards.
AAGAGGGCAGAGCCAGGCTCCTTTCAGTGATGCCCAGTGACATACCAGAGGCAATGGGCACAAACTGAAACACAGGAGGTTCCCTCTGAACATCAGGAAACACTTCTTGACTATGAGGGTGACCAAGCACTGGAATAAGTTTTACAGGGAGGTGCTGGAGCCTCCATCTTTGGAGATACTAAAAATACCTCTGGACATGGTCCTGGGCAACCTGCTCTAAGTGGCCCTGCTTGAGCAGGGGCTTTGAACCAGCTGACCTCCACAGGTCCCTTCCGATATCAGACATGCTCTGATTCTATGCAAATGATGACTTTTAGCATTACAACTTGAATTCTGGATCTCTTGATATTCTGATTTTAACTTGCATCACTAGTGGGATGATGCTCCATAGCAATACTTGCTTGTTACTGAAACTTGGGACTTCCTTCCTTAGTGTTCTATGCTGTTATAAAGTGCACTTTCTTTATATCATTATTTGCATATTAATAACGGTCTGTGAACTTTTTTCATACACTTTCTAGTATGTTGTTCACCAACATCTTTCACAACTTGCATGGTTTTTATCCAATCCCGTAATATGAGAAAGAATTACATGTTTAGTAGAGTATGGTTGCCAGATGCTTCAAAGTCTACTGGCATTATGCTTCTAAACCAATTAGGTGCTTCAGAAAACACCACATTCTCCTTATAATAGTGGAAGGCAAGTTTTGCCACGATACTAAAAAATACTTTTTCTTTAAAGTATACATTTTATTATTTACAATCTTCCCAGTGCAACTGTGAACAATTTAGATAAATAGAAAACAGTATTTTAAGTCAAAACAATTTAAATGTTTCTTATATACAAAGCTAGTATTTTTTTCTTTTCATGTGAGTATATTTTGCTGAATCCACAGTCACTGCAACCATATCCATAAAGTCCAGTTGTTAAGCCCAGTCATAACATCACTACTACTATACAGGGCCATTCCAGAGGTAAAACCTCTTCTTTGAGACTTATGCCCAGTCAGTGCCACAGGTAGGTTCTGCTCAGTGTTTTTCCCCCCTTATCCCTGGAACTCGAAGCCTCAGTCCCATCACTTCTTCAGCTGTAGCTCATCAACTTGTGTCACAGCCAGTTCTGTCTGCAGTTCTAACCACTGAGAAGAACAATTATTTATTTTGTTTGCTGTGAACGGTAGCACCTGTGCAGCGTTGTTCCAAGTTCTGAGTTAGCTGGTAAATCTGTATAGCACAGGTCTGTGAAGAGTTTTATAAAAGTAGTAGCTTAAATCCCTACATAATAACAGGTAGTGGGTACTAGCTTTCTTCCTAATATTAAGATCAAGAGCTAATAGCATGCAAAGTAACTTGAGTCAGCAAAGCTTATATTTAAAATAAATAAATAAATCCAGACTGGCATTTTTAGTCTATAAATTTGATTAGGTTAATTT
>NW_009932283.1:4496-17081 GCF_000696875.1 Nestor notabilis | reverse complement strand
CAGGAATTTTGAAAGCAAGGAATGGCTGGAAATTATGTGAGTACAAATATATGTCCCCATCAAAAATACATGCATTGGGTTATAGAGAGAGAAAAAGGTTCTACCATGCAGAGGGTAGATCATTTACCTAGCCAACATGGAGATCAAGTACATCTCAGTTTTCCAGGTAAGGCAGGGAACAGTAAACAGAAAAGAAAGATTACTTAATGACTTTGTGACTGCAATATTTTTCTGGAGATGGAAAATGCTGATTCTTAATGCAAATAGAACAGGTTATATCAAAAGAGGGATTTGAAAGAAAAGATATATTTTCTTGTGGTTTGAGAGGGGAACCACAAGAGAAGGATCCTGAGCTAATGCTGCAACTCTTAAATTTTACATCACTGAACCTTAAGCAAAATATATATCCTGTGGATATTTAGGTACCTCAAGAATAAGCTCTTTTATATGCAGCACAGAGACAGAAGTGCCTCAAACCACCTAAAGCAGAATATGTGGGCTGACAGTACTGTAGTTTCAGACTAGTCTTTCTCACAGCCCGGGGAACCATATTTATGGGTTGAAAGTCTGCCCTGGAGATAATACTTATGCTGTCTTTCAAGTCAAGAGAGAGAAATGGTCCTTTCTTTCTTCTGAAAGACAACTCAGCCTCTGTGGAGGTTTCTTGTGGGGTTCTGTAGGCAAAGTTATTATTTAATCCTCTGAATCACAAAATGCATTGCAACCTGCAAAGATGAAAAGGTACATTTAGGCTATTTCATTTTGGTCTTATGCATTTCAATAGAATCACTCATCTTTGCATATTCTGGCATGCAAACTCTATGTGACTATGATTCTACAGTTATGGATATTAATTCTTTTGTCCAGGGAAATGTGTTTTCTCCTCAGAGCAGCAGTTAATAAATAATTCTCAAAGCTTCTTTATATCTTGAGTCCTAGAGTTTTTCCAGAATTTCATGAAACTTGTGAAATTGAAAGGCCTTCTTGAGAAGTATTCTTTGTACCCTGCATGACTAGGTTTGCAACAAGTTGGTATAGTAAGTTCCTGAAAAGTAATTAAACTGCACATGAACTACCAAAAATTCATGATACTTCCTCAGCAACTTTGGTGTACTTTTCTATAGTGACTGCCAAGTACTATGGGAAATAAAGTCCCTGAACAAAAGTATAGTCAATGCGTATATGCCTGACCTAAAATGAATGATGATGGATGCCAGTCTATGGCTGTAACTGTATCTGAAATATGCTATGACTTGGAATATGAATTTCACTTTTCTGATATAAACCAGTTAACTCACTGACATTTTACAATAATGAGCATTGTACTATGAGCAATGGTTTTTCATAAATCTTGGCTGGGTTCTACTAAGTAGCCATTGGATACTTTCCAGCCATCTGGCTAGCATCTCAAATTCAATGAAGTCACAATTCAGCATGACTGTGGGAGAATAATTACTCAAAAATTGAAGTATTAAATATTTTGAATATTGGGGGAGGTGGGGAATTTGGACACTTTTAGTAAAGCAAATATCTTTCTGTGAAGAAGAAGATATTTTAGTATCAAAGAAACATATCAAGCCTTTCTGGTTTCCTGTTTGGAATCCCACTGATGTTCTTAAAATTAAGACTTTTTTTTCAAGTTTGTAATTGTGGAAGACCTACTTACATGTAGTATATTAAAGATGCTCTACAATATTCTCATTACCTTACTTACTAGGGTTAAATTCTGAAGTAATACGTCTAGCATTTTAAAACATACCTCATGGGAGTGTGCTAGAACTTAGCCTATTCTGGTGGGAGAATTAATTTGCAGAGAAAATCAAGCATATTCTTAAAAAGCATTTAAATGCATGCAGCCTTGCTGCTAAGTTTGTTTGATGAAACCATTCTCAAAATTATTACCCTGAAAGACAGTGAATGAGCAGCACTATTCAGTATCTTGGTTGCCGAGGAAAGGATCTCTGATGTTGACACAAGGTAAAGGAGAAAGTGCACTCTGCAGTTCACTTTCTTAGTTGGTGTGCTTTGGTTCTGCATACTTCTTTCTGTGTAATGTATGTTAAAAAAACCAACAAACAATTGCTCTGTTTTTAGTAGCATTTATATGAATGCTTTATAGAGAACAGAAGGAACAATGACCACCTTGAGAGTTCTGTTTCCAGACATTACAAGAAACTGAGCCTGGCAGCAGCAGCAGGAGGCCAGAATAAAATATGTGCTACCAGTAAGGCAAAGATAATTTTTGCCCAGTCAATCAAATTCTCTTCAGAGTTGTTGTAATTATCTCCCTCTCTTCATGCCAGGGTCAGTACAGCTCTCATTCTGGCCTACTATTTCACAACAGCTTTCACAAACTGCAAGGACCATAGGTTTAGTTTGCAGGTGTCAGAATGGATTTCTTCCAATGCATACAAAGCCTTCATTTTGAACACCAGTTAAGCACAGAAATGGAAAACAGGGACCTTACATGGTTCTCCTCTAATTCAATGAAAAGTGCTCCACCGAGACAGTTGTCAGTCTGATCATCTGTGCTAAGAAACTCTTTTCAGAAGGAAGATATGTCTTGATTGTAATCTGTTGTGGGGTTTTTTGTTTGTTTGTTGATTTTGTGTCTGTGTGTGTGTGTGTGTGGTTGTTTATTTATTTATTAGCTTGTTTTATTTAAATACCTAGATTAACACTTTCGATGCTTTGCTGCCTTTTTATTCAAAGGATGACAGATACCTGAGGTTGGTATCTCTGCTTAAAGCAGACTCAACAAGAACAGGTTGCTCAGAATTTTGTCCAGTTAGGTTTAGAATATCTACAAGAATGGGGACTCCAAACCTGTTTGGGAAACCTGTTCCAGTCTTTGATCTCCATCACTGCTAAATGTTTTTTCTGATACTTAGATGCAATTTACTGAATTTCAGTTCATACTTACTGCCCCTCATCTGTCACTGGGTGGTACCAAGAAGTGTCTGACACCATCTTCTTTACCTACACACATCAGGTATTTGTATGCATTGATGTTAGCCCTGAGGCTGAGAATAATATGCTTTGAATACACTAGGCGTTTCTGTGTTTTCTAGGCTATAGGGATTGCTGAATAAGAAGAATTTTATATATTCATCTAGGAAACATGTTTGATATTTTTTTAAAAATCTATGACCAAGTAATTTTAAACATACAGGAGATTCAAAAATTTAAAATTTCTATAGTATTTTCAAAATTAAACACATTAATTTCAGATTCTTTTATGCAAAATCATTCAATATTTTAATTAAAATTTAAATTTTTGTTTGCTGAAATGAATTGTTTTTTCTTCCTTACAGTTTTCAAAATTCTAAACATAGGAAGATTCAACTACTACATTCTTTCCACTCCATATCAGGCAAAAAACCACCTTATACTAGACCAGGGTGCTCAAAGCCCTGTCCAGCCTGGCCTTAAACACTTCTATGGATGAGGCAGCCACAGCTTCTCTGGACAACCTGTACCAGTGTCTCACCATCCTCAGAGTAAAGAATTTCTTCCTAATATCTAATCTAAATCTCCCCTCTTTCAGTTTAAAACCATTCCCCCTTGTCCTATTCCTACATGACCTTGTAGAAAGTCCCTCTCCAGATTTCCTGTAGGCCACCTTTAAGTACTAGAAAGGCTGCTTGAAGGTCTCCCTGGAACCTTCTCTTCACTAAACACCCATTCCTGTAAATCAGAAGAAAAAGAGAAACGTAACCAAAATTTGGGCTTTCATATGCCAGTAGGGAAACAATTGCAAGTGTAGGAGATCTATTATTATTATATTATTTTACAGAAAATGCTCTTTTACAGTTCCAATGAAAGTGTGACAGCAGTGCTCAATGGATGTAAAAAGATTGACAGACTGAAGAGTATTATGTTTGAGATATTCGAGGCTAGAGATGAGCAACTCTGTGCAAGGAATGGTAATCAGAAGATTTGTATCACACAGTGATGTAGGGAGAAGACCAAACTCAGGCAGAAATCTAACAAAGCTGTACAGAATCACTAACGTGCCTATCCTGGATGTTTCTCAGTCTAGATATAGTGACTGTACTTCTTTGCATTATTTGCTAACTTTGACAATGGCATTTTCAATTTCTCCAGTTTTTACTTGATCAGATTGTTTTAATGTTCTGGTGACGCCTCTACCACTCTACCATAAATTTCTGGTTTAATTTTCTGTGTTTACAAAAGGTTAGATTCAAAAAAGAACTTTAACATTCAAACACCTCAACTTTATCAATCATGTTGCTGGAAATTTCAGTTCAATGATTGTAAGGCTACAAAAGACGGGAAACATAAGTAGGAAGTTATGTGTGAAAGACATGCACCTAAGCATGAGAGCTGCTTAATCAGGCCTGGAGGTGAAATCATGTAGCTAGGTATACCAACTTAAAGCTAGCTCTCTGGGAATCTATTCAAGATTAGATAATTTGAATTTTAATTAATTTATTCTAGCATACAGATGTACAGTACAAAACAAATCCCATCTCTGTCCATCTTTTGGACAAGGCTCAAACTTATAGCCTGTCTCTATTCTATATAGAAGCTATGTAAAAGGGTGTTGTGGTTTAAGCCCAGCCAGTAACTCAGAACCACGCAGCCACTTGCTCACTCCACGCTCTTCTTCCTCCCCTCACTCCCAGAGGGATGGGGAGGAGAATTGAAAGAAAGTAACTCCCACGAGTAGAGATAAGAGCAGTCCAGTAACTAAGGTACAATACAAACCACTACTGCTACCAATAATAATAACAATGATAAGGGAAACATCAAGGGGAGAGAATACAATTGCCCATCACCGACAGTGGTCTGGGCCTTCTGGGTAACTCCCCCCAGTTTATATACTGGGCATGACGTGCTGTGGTATGGAATACCCCTTTGGCCAGTTTGGGTCAGGTGTCCTGTCTCTGCTTCCTCCTGGCTTCCCCTCCTCCCTGGCAGAGCATGAGACTGAGAAAGTCTTTGGTCAGAGTAAACATTACTTAGCAACAACTAAAAACATCGGTGTTATCAGCATTGTTCCCAGGCTGAAAGTCAAAACCACAGCACTGCACCAGCTACTAAGAAGGAGAAAAAAATGACTGCTACTTTGAACCCAGGACATTTTTTTAAGAAATGAGCTGTGGTTTTGTTGTGGTTTCAGGCCAGTTGATAGTGTGGAGACTGAGTGGCTTCAGATACCTTAACACTTTCAGCACAGATGTACACAACTTTATAAATTACATGGTTTTCCTGTTCTCTGTGAGAAAATGTGATTTCAGGGATAAACTGCTGGGTCAGAACATACATTCCAGATGTGCCATGTGTCTTCCTTTAACTTCAAGTGCTCTACTCTCAGGCATCTCTGGAAGTCAGAGGGCTGGTTCTGACCTTGTTGCAGGTCTTTAGGGTCCCATTCAGATTCACTGGATGCTCAACAATTATCTGGTGCTGGCATTTAGTCTTCCTGTCTCAAAGGATCTCAGTAGTCACAGATTTCACACTGCTTCAAAGGTTTATATTTAAGTTACTTCTCCACTTAGCTACTCCCTTATCTTATAGAGTAAATTAAAACAGCCACATTGGCTAAGACTGATTTCAACTAGGCCTAATTTATGCAAAGTGCTACAGGTTTCTGTATCAAGCAATTCAATAATGTCAAGCATTCGCATTTGTAAGAACCTGGGACATAATTTATCTCAGCGTTAAAAACATAAAGATTAGTCATCTAAGTTGATTTTCAATAGCTATCTCTCTTCAGTCACTACAAAATGAGTCTCGTTCAGGTATAGAAAACATTTAGGTCACAAAAATACCACTTTCAGGCACCACTTAAGGGAGAACCTACTGAGGTTTTCAGTTAGTATCCAATGTCAAGTTTCTAAGGAAACAGCTGGATATTTTTGCTCCTTGCAGAAAACCGAAAACATAGAACTATCTCTTTCCTTTTAAATTCTGTTGTTTTCTTTCCTATTTTAAAGCACATAGTTTATGTATTTTGTCACCTCTTATATATTCAGCTATTGACAAGTTTCTAAAAGTCCATTCGTGTGGTTATCCGAGGCTTTCCCAAACCATTTTGCCATACAAAGTAGACTGTTTACATGCTGCTCTCTCCTAAAGATACTAGACTTCTGACAGTTTTGGACAGTAACAAAACATATATAATAACACCATGATTTGTCATTTACACACATGCGCACATTTGTCATAACCCACAGAAAAGAAAAGAATCATGAAGCATGTGAGCTTTCTAACCACTGCGACCAGACTCACCCTGTGCCATTACTGGTAGATATTCTTTCTCCTGAGTTGCTGAAGTGTTTTTCAAAACTCTTAAGCAGGAAATACTTAAAATATTTTTCTTCTCTGGATAGAGGTATTGAAAGCTTATGCATAAGAGCTTTCATGCCATCCCAGAACCTCATTTACTGTATTCTCCTGGGCATAATTCACATTGTAGTATTCAGCAAGGACCTTCTCTAATTCTGCAGTTGTGCCATATTTTTGCACGTAAAAAAAAAAGTTAGTCATTTATTTAAACAGTTTAAGGATGAGAATGTCTGGGCTCATGTTATATTGCAAGTGCATGATTTGATATTGAATTCTTACCTTACTTGATAAGATTTAACCTTATAGCTTGTGCATATATTATGAATTTGCTGCAACAGAAAAGAATTTAGTGTCTTTATATATTTGATGTCTGTGGGTGTAAAAGTCCAACTGCACACATTAGCATTTAATTTCCTCCAAATGTCTGCCAGTTAAAGATCCCTGAGGATTTTGTTTAATTTGTAAGTGAAAGCTGGAAGTCTTTCTGCTTTCTCTGTATCTGTCCTCTGCACCAGAACTCAGTTAAACATCTCCCCTATGGTTTCCTTCACCTGGAAAAAACAAAGCAAACATACTAACAGAAAAAGGACCTGCATCTGAATTAGACAGGTGCATGTCAGTTAGGTGGATATATATGCAAGTGGGTAGCCAAAGTGTCTTTCCTCACCCTTGCCTCCAGTGAAAATAAATCTCCTCTATTTACTTTCAATCCTTGAATCATCCAAACCAGCACTTTTCTGTTGATTAAAACAGCTAAATCTTTCTACTTTGAGTGTTGGAAGGTCATGGTATTTTTTTCTTCTTTTGCATTTGTCATATGCTTTCTTAATCAACAGGAAAGCATAAAACCATTTCATCATGGAAGTACAACACTTTCACAGATTAGCCTTTTGTATTTTCAAATGTTGGAACAAGTGAAAATTGTGACAAGCAATGAAAAAAGAAGACAAAATATGTATATCATGAGATGTTTTAACAGTGTCAAAAAATATGATGAAAATTGAGTGAGAAAACATGTACTTTTAAATTCAAGTCCTGTGTTATATAACAGTAAATTACAATTTTGCAGGTAAGAAAGCTTCCTTAGCTAAAAAATAATCTGTTTCAGTCTCTAAGAAATAAAATTTGTAAGATGATCAAAGATGTGTCTGTATGAACTGGTATGCCACGTAGCACTGGCAATCACCCAAGCCACTAAATCATAGAGAATTGCTTGCTATTCTGTTTTGTTCTCTGATGATACTACTATCATACCCTGCAGTTTGAAGTCTGAATTCAAAAGTTCTATGTATGTACAAGAGCAGAAGTGTGTGTTTAAATATATAAAAAGAACAAAAGGGAGAAGTTAATGTAAATCACAAGTTGAAAAATGTCATTAGTGAGGATAAAGATAATCTTCAGAAATATGTAGTCAATATGATGAGGGTTAGGGACTCTGAAACAGTGAGTGGAAGAAAGAGAATTATATTTACAGCACATTTTTGTACTGAAAGAAGAGGATAAATTGATAACATTGCATCAGTATTTTTCAAAAATAAAATTAGGTGCTCTAGGCAACTGTCCTGATACTGAGCCTGGACAAAGACTTCAAAGACTGAAAACAGATACAGAAAATATAAGATAAAATAAATCAGGTTTGAATTGTTTATAAGAATGAGCAGGGTTTGAGTAAAAAGAGGTCTTCAAAAGGATCTTGGCATACTTTAGGAAGTTAATATCACTGCTGGAGAAGGTTATTATGCTACATATGCCAAACACTGGATTTGGGTGCTAGGTTAGAGTGTTTTATTGTAGTCTTATTGTACCCAACCTTTCCTTAGATAGCTGCTTTTCTTTTGAGTATCATAATCCCAATCAAATTCTTATTTAGTTTAAAAGAAAATGAAAAGATGCCACCACCATTTTTTGATTGTGTTACCTGTGAAAAGCCAGACAACCCAGTGCCAAGTAATTTGGTCTCCCTAACAGTTTTGCTTGATATTTGTAAGGTAGAGATTTATTATCATGTTTATTACCCACCCTTGTCTAAGGGGCACTCGATCTCTTTCTTCACTTCAGGTCAAAAGGGTGAAAGGATCTCATGTAGAGTCCTTTGCAGCTTCTTTAATGACCTCTTCTACAGGAACCCACTAGGACAGTTCAGAGCCCAATGTAATCAACTCTAGTGTTAACTCTATCTCTGACCTCAGTGAGCACCTTTCAGTATTGTGTTCTTTCCTCAAGAGCAATGTCCCTGACAACCTCCTGAGTTTTATACATTACAGTTGTCCTTGCTAACTGATGTGCAAACAGCATTGGATGCACTTCCAAAGCACGATCTGTGTGTACCTGAAGAATGGAACGAGACTTTCATACAAAGGATGTATGTCCTCTGTAGATATATAAACTAAGTAGCACAAATTCACCTACTTATATCCCTTACTTTTGAAAAAAAACAAAACCCAACAAACAACAAATAATCAGGTTTTAATGCTACTATGGACAATGTGAAATACTAACAGAAAAAATTATAATAAAAATTTCCCTGTGTATATCGTGTGTAGTGGATATACACAGGGAAGTAGAGGAAGATTAATCCATAATGTAGATGAAGGTCTGCACAGTCACATAATCAGGACCACAAGGTGTCACCTAGAGCATGCACAACTCACTAACAGGTGAGACAGGAGGACATGATTTCAAGTAGCTTGCCTGCTACGTATGTTCCTGAGGAGAAATTATGTGTCACTTTTACCTCTAAGTCTGCCAATATACCCATATTGTCTTTTATCCACATCTGCCAAACAAATTGGCATGTTAAATCCCATGTTTGCAGACAACATTTGTTACTCTGGCACTTGGAAAGACTGTGTTACCTGCAATTAAGGTGTCAGTCTTAAGTCTGACTTCTCTTGCCTTTTAAGTTCTTGACAAAGTTGCTTTGTAGCATAGTTATTTTTTGAAAAGGAAAACAGAAACGGCTCCATTTGCAGTTCCCTTAGAAATCACCTCAGATTACCAACATAGGATTCTCTAAGTCTACCTATAGCCTCTCATGCAGTGAACTACATAAGTAACAGTGATAGACAGTAGGCTATCCTCTGGATATTTTCAAGACTTCAGCTTTGCTAAATGATTCCACAGTTAATGAATGAGCTGGTAAGCTCATTCATAGCCAGGAATCCTGGTTTGAGCTGAGATTTCTGGGGGGCAACCAGGGTTTCTGAAATGCTAGAGGAAGCTATGCAGTTGAATGGCTGCCAGCACATTACAGGTCTGAGAACAAATTGTATCAGGTGATGCCTGCAACAAAGGCTACAGCTGCTCTAGCTCTCTTTTTACCCTGTACCTAGAATTAAATGTTTCTGGTCATCAAATTGCAGCAGATCTTGGAAATTTGAGCACAGTCTATAGACTGTCAAGAGGTAAACACTCTTTGAACCATTTTTTGTTTTTTACCTCACTTTGCAGAAGAGAACAGACATACTGTAGAGTGAAATTCATCTTTTAGAAACGATGCAGTTTTTTTGTCAAAGAAATATGCAGGTGACGTGGCTGAAAAACTTTTCTGTCTCTCTTTTTTTTTTTTCTTTTTGAAAGAGAAGCAGCAGCAAGGTCCAATGGAGCTGTATGGTTCTTTTTCTTCTCCATCTTTTGAAAAGGATTCAGATACTTGATGTTCTTCCCTTGACAGCTTCTTTTTTTCTGTCCTTACACACCAAGCTGTCATTTATACAATGGGAAAATGAGGACATCCTCAGCTACGGAAAGAAGGGAAGTATCAGGAAAGGCCAGGGGTGATGCTGTACAAAATGTAACATTTTATATGTCAATAAAGAAGCTGCAAAATGAATTGGTAGGGAAGTGCAGAAGAAAATACAAAATTCATTCTGATGTGGTACAATTAATTGAAAATTTGAAGGCAGTTATGTATTCATGATTTAAACTTTAAAATATCTGATAATTTTAAAGACTTATTGCAATAGTCTGAGATTTATCTTCGACATTTTTTATGATTCATATTGACAATATTGATTCTAGCCTGCAGATTTTTAGTCTGAAGGATTAACATTTGCCAAAGTTATGAGCACTAGAAAAATGTCATATGAAATCAAACAAAATGGAAAAGAGGTGATAATATCAAAACTCACTTCGATTGTATTTGAGTAGGTGTAATCCAGATACCTAAACAGAAAAGCTTGTTTGCTTGTGGGAATATGTAGATTGTAATGAATACTGTCTATGCCCATGGCATATGAATTTCCTCGTATCCTGAAGATCATTCATTCCATTCAGCTAAATGACAAACAAAAGTTTTGCAGTGTAGACACATATGCTCATTTTGCTTTGAACATCCTTTAAGAAGTGTCCTGGCTTCAGCTGTAACAGTAATTTTTCCCCTTCTTAGTAGCTGGTGCAGTGCTGTGTTTTCGACTTTAGTCTGAGAACAATGCTGTTAACACACTGATGTTTTAGTCATTGCTAAGTAATGCTTACCCCGATCAAGGACTTTTCAGTCTCATGGTCTGCCAGTGAGGAGGGGCATGGGAAGCCGGAAGGAAGCAGAGACAGGACACCTGACCCAAAGTAGCAAAAGGGGTATTCCATACCACAGCACATCATGCTGAAGGGAGTTACCCAGAAGGACTAGATCACTGCTTGGGTCAGGCTGGGTATTGGTTGGTGGGTGATGAGCCATTGAATTGTGCATCACTTGTGTTTATTGAGGGTTTTTTCCCTTCCTTTTTTAGTTTCATATTCTCTCCCCTTGTTATTTCCCTTATCATTATTATTGTTATTAGTGGTAGTGCTTTTATATTATATAGTTATTGGACTGTCTTATCTCAACCCATGGGGTTTACATTCTTTCGCTTCTCCTCCCCATCCCACCCAAAGTGTGGGGGAAAAGGAGGTGTATGCAGATGGCTGCATGGTTCTGAGTTACCGTCTGGGCTTAAAACACAACAGGAGCATAATTTAAGTAAATAAGTATTTGTCTGCCAGCAGGTTAATAAAATTTATAGGGAGCTAAATTGAATTATTGAATTAATATAAAATGCCACACCATGTAAATAAGAATGGGAGGATTTTAATTTCTTTTTTTTACTGTATGAAACATAAATATGTGGCAAATGTTATACTTAGAACTGAATCCAAGACTTGCACTACTAAAAAGAGAATGTTTGAGAAAAGCGTAGCACATTTCTGATGAGCTAGCTATACATTTTTGGATTTCCCATACTTATTTTGACACATAACATAATTACTCAACATAAATTCACCTTGCCTAAGTTTGCCAGTTGGAAATTTCTGTGTATAGTACAAGCTAGGCATTAAGGCACAGCAGTAATTAATGATGAGAGAGAGGCATCCTCAGGAGACCATTCATTTTGTTCTAGTACAGATATGGTGAACTGATATTGGAGGAACCTTTTTTTCTTCAATTGTGATGATGATAACATATTAGGAGGCATGTCTGATACACTAGATATTTGTGCCATTCAGGACGACCTGGATAGGTCAGAGAAATGGACCGATAGGTCCCACGTGAAGTTCAATAACGGGAAAGAAAAAATTCCTGCAACTGGTGAAGAATAATCCTATACCTTAGTGCATGCTGGGGGAAGACCATCCAGAAAGCATATAGGTAGAAAAAGACCTCAAGGCATCAGTGGACACAAGGTGAACATGAGCCAACACTGTGCCCTGGCAGCAAAGGTTAAAAGCCTCCTGGGCTGCATTAGGAAGAGTGTTGCCAGCTCATCTAAGAAACACAGGTGAGGCCACATCCGGACTGCAGTGATCTGTGTCCAGTTCTGGATACATGAGAAATATGGACATACCAGAGCAAGTCCAGAGCAAAGGGCCATAAAGGTGATGAAGGGATTGGAAAACCTGTCATATGAATAAAAGATGAGGGGGATGGGACTGTTCAGCTTAGAGGAGACAAAGCCCAAGGGTTCTTCTCTGTATCCCCTGATGTATCACCTGACATTGGGGTACTAAAGAGTCCGACTCAGTGATACTTAATACTGTCCAATAGGCAATTTTCATGAAGTCAAGTACAAATAGTTTTATTTAAACATAAAAAAAGGTTTCATTGTGACAACTGTTGAACACTGTAACGGATTGTCCAGAGAGGCTAAGGATTTGTATCACTGGTGTTTTTCCTAAGGTGGATTTGCATCCTTGGAGGTATTCAGAATCTACCAGGATAAGGTACTGAGCAACCTGTTCTAGCTCTAGCTGACTCTGCTTTTGGGGGGAGAGGGGGAGGGAGGGTGGGAGGGG
>NW_009932283.1:0-4480 GCF_000696875.1 Nestor notabilis | reverse complement strand
GCTGCCTTCCTGAATGATTCTCTGATTCTGTGAAAGCTCTGCAAGCAGCCAAAATTAAACACTTCTTAGGATCTAACATGTAATGAGATAAATTTTTCACTTAAAGTCTAAGTTGTTAAATTTACTTAATGAAAGTTTGTTAGTAAGTAAACCAAATTATAATATTAATATATTATTTATGTCAACCTTACCTAATTTACATAAAGCTACATAAAACCTGTATATAAACTTTTCTGTGCTTACAGAATTATATGCATTTTATTTATTAAAGTAATTAAATAATCTTCCCATTTTCCCCCTTTTTTTTGGAGGACTGTGTAATCTTTCATTACAGCTTGTCTTTGAATGAAAGCTTGTGTCTGGGCCAAAAGTTTTGCAGCAATTGTAACATGAAAAAAATTGGCAGGGTTTCTTGCTGCTTCTCCAAAGTCGTTTCGAGTGCAGAATTCCCTGAGCTGTCTTGGCTCTTACTTGAGTGGAAGTGAAATTCATGTGAGAGTTTATATGCCTACAGTAAATCACCCTATTCAGATTTCAGAAAGTCATGTAATGCTAGCCTTTTGTGGCATTGGTATATGTACACCTTGTCAAGGCATATTTCATCTTGTCTTTACTTCTGACATAACAGAATACATGATAACATCTCAACTGCATGAGCCATGGAGTAATGAAAGGTTTTCTACCTTCCTTAGTTTGGAAAATGGAAAATATTTGCACTCCTAATGTATACTTTTAGAAAAATTATTCTGTAAGGTATTTAGAAAATTGTTTTTCATGGATAACTTTTACATAATAAATAGTGTTCTTTATTTGTCAAGATTCAAATCAGTAATTGTAGGTGTCAACAAATGTTTATACCTATTTGGGAATGTTTTACTGCCATCATTGAGGAACAACACACTTTATCATTCAAGTTCCAGTTCAGTATTTTTCCCATGACTATATATAGGTAACTGTAGTGATACATGCATACCTATGCCTATCTCCATGAAAAAAAATAGGCTTTTATCACTCACTGGTTCATTAAAATCACAGTTATTCGTAAAACAGCAATAGAGATGTAGATACATTTAGAAAGGACAGAAGGCAGCTTGTTAGACAATACGTAATTTATAGAGTTCAGTTATTCAACTTACTGTTGCCCACTCAGACAAGTAATTTATATTGACACTGTAGAATTTCTGTCTAAAATCCCATGCAAACTTACCAAACACTAAAAATCAATGTAGGAAATCCCTCAGAGACAACTTTAATTTTACTATGGTAGTTCTAAGTGAATAGTCTCATAAACACAAACATATTGTCTTTTGCTTGTAGCATACTTGCACTATATATGAAGTTCCAGCTTGATGTACGCTGCTTTTACAAAGACTTCTTAACTGTGCAATAACATATAAAGCTTATGTTGCAGGGGGAAAAGCAAAAGTTCCTATTTACAGAGATCCTGCAGTCCCTCAGCAATCTGAATTTATGCACAGGCTTTCCTGGCTCATATTTTCACGTAAATATTAAGTCCTCCACTGGAGTGTTGCGACAATATTACGACTATAACGTATGTCTCAAAACCCGTACTCAGAGTTCATTAATGTACAGTCTGAGAATTGAGTGAGCTGTTTGATCCTCAGATGAAAAGAAAGTGAAGGGGAAATATAATAATTTTCAGATATATGAAAAGATAGAATTTCTCAAAAAGTTCTTAAAAAAGATCAACTGGAAGGGTTGCAATTCTTTATGACTAACGGAAAGACAAGTTTTAACCATTATTAATAATATCAAATAATACTACATGCTCTTCTGTCTCTACACATGTTTAGACAAAAACGAGTTGCATATTTTACTCATAATAAAAAATAAAAATTGCTTGAAGAAAGATTATTCTTTTCCTTATGAGTAAACATTGAATTAAAAAAAAAGCACCAGACATCCTTGTATCTCAAAGAAGGAAAATAACCATTTTTCTTCCAGGTATGAAACCAGAATCAGCTGAATCTTGAATGCTTAGGCAACAGACTTGCTCTGCCTTTGAATATTAAGAAATAATGACTGCTCGTTTTTTGTTTGCACTTTTTTTCCCCATCCAGAGTTGAATAATAGTTCAAATGCTAATGACATCTGCTGATATCTAATTAAATGGAATTCAGTTAAATGATCTCTTCACATTTAATTTCTCTTCCAAGCACACAGGAAATGTATTCCCAACAATTCTATTTAACTGAGTGATTCTATGGATTAGTGCATTTCTTGGTTTTATTTTTTAGATATAGTTATTATATGAAC
This sequence comes from Nestor notabilis, assembly GCF_000696875.1. Lineage (NCBI taxonomy): Eukaryota > Metazoa > Chordata > Aves > Psittaciformes > Psittacidae > Nestor > Nestor notabilis. The sequence goes on along the minus strand of NW_009932283.1, from coordinate 2,203 downwards.
ATAATACGAGAAGAAGAGATAAGCTCATGAGGTTATCAACATACAGTTAAAATAAATTGGATAATCCCTAAGCATTGCTATCTTTTGTGAAATTATATATTTTAACTTTTTTTTTGTCTGTTTTTAATAAAGATTTTCTTTCATTTTTCCTCTGGGCAGCAAGAAAAACTGCAGCCATTAGAGAAAAAATTGCTGATAAAGAAATGAATTCAGCCCAATGCAGTTGTTAAAACTGTGATCTTCTGCTAAATTTTTACAAAACAGAAACCACCACCTGAAATTGCCACCATCATTGTGTGTTTGGTTGTGGAATGTTGTGGGGGTTTTTTGTGTGCTCTGTGGTCAACTGCAGGTTTTCTGCAGTTGGCTTATTTATTATGCTGAATTCATTTAATGATCCCACAAACAGTTCTGACTGGTTGGTTATGAATAGATCTGAGGTGAAAACACATTCTTCTTGTAAAAGAAGCATTAATGGTTGTGCTGCAAATACTGATGTAAGCATTTATGGTGAACCTATTTCTGTTCTCTGCCTTTCCTCACCCAAGTCAATTAATGAACTGATGAGATGTCTCAGCAAGATATAAGGGTGTCTTTTCTTCCTTAGAACCAGCCATGCTGATTCAACTTAAAAAAACCCTGAAAAAACAATACTTGTCTGCCAGAGTGGCAATTGCTAGATAATATATGCTTATATACATAAAGAATGAAATTATACAACTTTTAAGGAATCGTGAGCATCAAAGACTTTAACACCAAGTACATTCATTATCTGCAGATACAAAAAGGAGGGGGGTTAATGGTTGAATTACTTGTTTGGTATTCAGGAAAGGTGGGTTACCAGAGTTGAAATTCATATTGCCAAAGGCCCAAAGTTGTTGGTTGAACTGTCTGTATTATACTTGCAGCTGAGTTTGTGATTGAAGGAAACTTGTCATATTATCAAACTTATCACGCAGACTGTAAATTAGCATTCTTAAGAATACTTATTATACACTGTGGGATGTTATAGAGTAAGACTTTTTAATACCACCACTTGAAAAGGACGCAGACACAATTTAAACATCACTAAGCGTTGAACACCATGCACTCCACAGGTGAAAATGAAAGCCTGGGTTTCCTACCAGGCTGGTTTCTGCCACTTTCTGTAATGCTTCACAGATAGCTAGACCAGTTTCTGCACTGGGGTATGTTTTTCTTCTCAGTGAATTTTAATCAGTTTTAATAACGCTAGTAGGAGTTCAGAGTATGCTTTAGAAAGAGCCTGCTTATTGTGTGTGTTTTTAATAAAAGCAGTTTTATTTATTTTTCTAAGTGTAAAACCAAACAGAAGTAGATTATTGTATAACTGCAAGGAGGTACTTCAGAGTGTTTTATGTTGCTATTAATGAATAACTGAAGGTTGAAGGTCATTGACCCTGTGTCTCATCTGGCAATCAGGAATTGTAATATTGACATTTTAAACTCTGCACTCCTAAGCTTCTTGTATAAGTCTTAAGTCCCAAGTAATTTTTTTTCTTTGTAATCTAGTAGAAACTGATTTTCTTTTAAAGTGCTTTGTTTGGTTATTTCATTGTTTTTTTTGTTATTAGACTGGACTTTAAAGACAAGGAAGCACAGCACTCAGTTATGCAATGCTTGCAATGTGTTTTACATAAATTTTTTCTTTCACAGTATCACAGTTTAAAAAAAAAAAACAGGCTTCTCCTACATGCTCAGCTTACATGTTGAGATCTCTAAAAGAAGCATGCTGTGTAGCAGAGGTCTCTGCAGGAAACTGAAATATCCTGAGGTCAAAACACGCATCGTTAGAAGGTATAGTATGATTCACTGACATGTCTGTGAGACAGATTTATAGGCATGTCATTCTGTCTTGGAGTTTACGGGGACTACTACAATTCATAGAGGAAAAGAAAACCCACAAAACCAAAACCTCACCAAAAAGCATAATCTTGCCAATTTTGAGAGTAGAAGAGGGACCTTGTTCATTGTATAAATATCCTTTTTGAAAGAAACAGACTTTGTTCTCACTGGTCATGAAGAAGTATCTTAATTATACTTCCTTCCCCAGCCTCATTTACCTTCAGGAATTGATAACAGTGATTTCTGGTCTGTTTGTAGCAACATGCCTTGAGGTTATTTGCAGAAACTACCACTCAAATCCTTAAAATATATATTTTATATTTATGAAGACTGTGTATTA
>NW_009932282.1:27270-29376 GCF_000696875.1 Nestor notabilis | reverse complement strand
GATAGCGAAGAGGAGACTTTTCAGATAACTTCAAGGTTAATTTAAGACTTAGCTGCAAAATCTAGACTTTGAATAATACATGAATTGCAACAATTCCACCGGGATACGGTGCCTGGGAAGTGATTTCTCCCCACCCTGGTCCTATCACCCTATTTTCACCAGAAGCCCTGGATTTGTTACTTCTTCTGACAAAGAAACGTGTTGTCGCGTGACGTGACAAAGTCACTTACAACGGCACCATCCCTATAATACGCACCGCCGTGTGTTCCAGTGTCAGGCAACAGACCTCAGAGATAAGAGACTGAAACTTGCAGTGTGCACGCCACAGACTCAGTGGTCGCAAAATCCTTTTTTTTTCCCCCGCCCTCTGAAGGCGGTCAGGTACTGTGGTAAGTGCACGGCAATTTGCCCCCTTGCAGAAACACATCAGGCTGGTGGCAGCTGTCAGTTCCTCTGCTGGTGTTGAATAAAGGCTTTGTGCTTTGTCCGTTTGACAGTCCCGGGGGGACTCCAGCTGTTGACAGAGTGTCACACAGGTTTCTGCTTGGAGGGATGGAGACTAGGGTCTGAGCTTGTCCTTTGTCCCCACAAAGGTAGGAAGGAAGGATGGAAGGAAGGAAGAAAGGAAGGGAAGGGAGGAATATGCAGAATATGCCCAGGAGTTGTTAGAAATTAATAAATGCCTTTTGAAACAGTAACATGGAATGAAGGTGATGGACTACAGGATTTCACTTGACTACTGAGCCTGTGGAGCTTCCACAAACCATTCCTGTCTGAAGAGTGGTCACTGCCAAGATGTCCCTCACACAGTGCTTGTTGTGGAGAGGTGAGTGCTTTGCTGTTGCAGCAGGGAGACCCTACTTCTATCCTCCTCAAACTGTCTTGAGAGTTATGTGGCACATGAGACTTGGTTGTCATCCTGCACATCTCGGTTTCATCCTGCTGCCTCTATGAGTATCCGGTTTTGGCTACTACACACTTGACACTTGGCAGACCTGGTTCTGAGAAGTCTGTGAGATGAACCTTTACTGTCCAAAATAAAGGTCTTCTCAAGACCATCTTAATTTCCTTCATGTTTTCACTTCTCTTCAAATGCAAAGCGATGGCCTTCAGGAACCCCCACTGACATGCCACTGTCACTGATGGCACCAGCACATGAGGATCATTGCTGCTCCTCCTCAAGAAGAATTAATATGTTTAATTTTTATCACAGAATGGTTTGGGTTATCCAGTTCCAACCCCCCTGCCATGGGCAGGGGCAGCTTCCACTAGATCAGGGTGCTCAAAGCTCCGTCCAACCTGGCCTTGAACACTGCCAGGGATGGGGCAGCCACAGCTTCTCTAGGCAACCTGTGCCAGTGTCTCACCACCCTCACAGTGAAGAATTTCTTGCTAGTATCAAATCTAAATCTCCCCTGTTTCAGCTTAAAGCCATTCCCCCTTGTCTTATCACTACAGTAAAAAGTCCCTCGCCAGATTTCTTGTAGGCACCTTTAGGTACTGGAAGGATATAAGGTCTCCCCAGAGCCTCCTCAAGGCTGAACAAGCACAACTCTCTCAGCCTGTCTTTATAGGAGAGGTGCTCCAGGCCCTATGATCATCTTCATGGCTTCCTCTGGACTCGCTCAAACAGGTCCACTTCCTTCTTATGCTGGGGGCCCCAGATCTGAAAACAGTACTCTAGGGGGGGTCTCACAAAGGCAGCGTAGAGATATTCCTGCATGGGAATCAAGGGTAATGAGGAAGGCACAGAGGTCAACTACCAGTGGTCCTAGATGTTGAAATACCTGTTGATGCCGCTCGCCTTTATATCTTGCACAACATAGATCCCATATAAATTGTATCCCTTCCCCAGATCCCTCCTAACTTTCTGACTTGGCAGTAGCTCCAAGGAACTTTAGTTCCTTTCTATGTGAAAAAGGAGCAACGCAGCCCCATTGCTCTGAACTTCCTGTGTTTTACACACCAAACTCATTACTCTGCATTGCTTCAATACAGGATTACCTGAACATATACATTAAAATCCCTGATCCGACTGGATCGTGTGCAGTCCATTGCAGGAATACAGATCTGAGCCCTGGGTAGCGTTGCCATCCGCAGTGGAGG
>NW_009932282.1:18588-27239 GCF_000696875.1 Nestor notabilis | reverse complement strand
GGGAACCTTCCATATGGTTTCTGAAAAGTGGTTACAGCACACGTGCACCAGGCACTTTTCAAAGTAAAACAGATCTGTTCATTTTTATTTTCAAAATACCAAAGCAGTAAAATCATGTAATTGAGTAATCACTTGCCAAATTTCCTTTTTTAATCTAATCTATTTTGAGTTACATCAGAGCCAAAATGCAAATTAAACTGGTAAGGTTCCAAGATTTTTTTTTCCTTTCCCTTTTGAAAACACAATTTAAGGGGCTCATAAGTAAGGAAATTTTAAAAACCATTTGTTTTGTACGCTCTAAACTTTGGAAAACAAGTTTCAGCCTGAAGTGCATTTTCATAGGTAATAGGTTAAATAGAAGTCTTATGTAAATTGTGATCTCTTCTTCACAACTCCGCTGTTCACTTCATAAGATTTGATTTGAAAATAATGCCATTGTTTTAAAAGAGGCTCAAAAGATCAGAAATGAGGATAAAAAAAGTATCCACTCTAACAAGGAACGCGTATGGTCTCTCAGCTCTAAGTACAGGATCACAAAAGGGGAGATTCCTGAGACTGCTCATTTGCAGTCTCCATGAATAAAGTTCTCTGGGGGATTTGCGTTGCAGCAGCATTAAACACCAAACACGCTCACCAGCCTGGGCAAACTCGTCAGGACTTGACCACAAGGTGAGAAGGATCCTCACCATCCTACCGCAGCCTCACTAAGTCAGATGTCTCAACAGATTAACCAACCCGTAGGTAGTAGCCTTCCAGAGCACCCGCTGCTGGAAACTTTTGCTCTCTGGGTTGTGGTTGTTCAGGTTAAGTCTCTTGCTAACTGCAAGCAGACCCCTGTAAGGAGACGTACGGCCTTGCTGCTGGCCCTCCACCATTGTGCTGATGTCTGTTGAAAAAGCTGGCACTCACTCAAGTCATGGAGCTTTTCATGGTGGCTGGCTTTTCTCCCCTGAAAACTCCTTCCTCAAATGGGGCACTGCTGCTGACATCTCCCTGCCCCTTTTGTAAGGCTGTGAAGGCACAACTGACCCTGTTCAATCTGAAACACTTCAAAGCAGGCAGTTTTCCTCTTGCTGGAAAAAAACCCCTCCTGATGCTGCTGTTACAAAACTGTTTAGGGAAGGTACAGGCCAATCCTTGGAACTCAAAATGGAGCAAAAGACATGCAGGCAAGTGAGGTGGAGTTTCAAGGCTGATAGTTCGCAGAACACTCACTGACCTTGCGGCTGCCCTCCTAAAGGGGATCTTGCCCCTCTTTAATGTGCCCTTCCTACCCTGTTCCCAAGCAGCACTACCAGTACTCAAGCAATCCTGATGACCTGGTTAGGTGAGCTAAACCCACCACGAACTAATTTTGTTTTTCTGTTGCTGTTGCTGTTAAAGGCTGAGTTTTCTACCCGTTTAACTCCTCAGCTGTATCTCACTTAAACTGGTAGGTGACAGCCAGTGTCAGTTCAATGGAAGCTGGGGCAGTGTGTGGCCAGGGAAACAGGAACACTCTTTTTTTGGCAGCTAACAGCCCGAATTAGCTGTGATGTCAACTCACACCCTCAGGTCTCTGATGGCGAGGGAGACTAAAGACATGGTAGAGAGGGTGAAGGAGAGGCAGGAAAAGCGCGAAATCAAAACAGACCAAGGATAAAGAGAATACGCATACTAGATGCAAAGTAGGGGCTGGACTGTGAGTGTTGATCGTGGGAACAGATGGAGAGATAGAGAGAGAAATGACACCCATTACACTCAAAATCATATGTATGAGAGAGGGGGAGAGGGGAGGGCAGAGACAGAGCACGGTGGGAGAGATGGAATTCACACAACAGGAAAAAGATTTGCAGAAAATAATGGTTTAAGAAAAACTGGAATTGGAACTTACTGTTCACTGGAAAATCACAGCCTACTTCTATCAGCGCAGTTAGAAAAGAACCATCCTTTGAAAAACAGCTCAATACTTTCTCTTTTAATGTTCAACATTTGCAAGGATCACCTGCTTTTTGTACATTGCATAGTCACACAAGAATAATTAAAAGGTACAGCATCACCTTTGGCCAGCCCAATAAACATTTATTGGATTAACTGGAGGCATAACATTGCACAGAATAAACTAGAGCCAAATCAAATAAAATATTCTTCCAGTTCTGTAGAGAATCGAGATGCAAACAAAAAGATTTTGATACTTCCATGGCTCTCCATTGGCACAGGAACCAGAGAGGAATATTCATTAGATCTGACTATAAATGTTTATCTTGTGTGGGAGGTCTTAGTATAGTAATATGTATTAGAAACTTGATATTTTTCCAATCGAGCCTTCCCACTTCCATTTACATACATTTAATTGTAAATATTCGTTTTCCTACCTGAAGCACTTTAAATAAACGTACAACAACCACATTCTACGCAGAAGAGGAGTGAATAGCTTAGGAGACTCGTGATGAGACCTAGAACTGCTCCAGCCTCCACACAGCTGGTCCAGAGCAATGCAAGAAGACCCCTCCTGCCAGCTTGTGCGGGGTCTTGTAGACCAAGTTGGTGATCTCACCCTCATTTCTCCCGAACTGGGATACCTTCCCCAAACCAATCAATCACAGTTGATGCAAACTGGCATCTATACCAATGGAAAGGTGATGGCTGGTAAGGAAATGCCCTCTCACACACAGAAGCGGGTTTCTTCAGAGCACAACCAACTTCAATTTGCACTTCTCTTTTCTGAGCACTGAAGCGCACGGGCAACAGAATCAATATACTCTGTAACTGCAACTTCAAAACAGAACTGCAGAATGCACAGAAACTCTCAAGTGAGGTGTCATCATCTGACCTCAACTGAACAGTGCTGTTCACCACAGTCCACAGCAGCAGCGCTGCCTTTGGGGGGAACACACTTCAGCCCCTTGCAGCGGGGAGGCGGCAGGAGCTCTCCCTGAGAATTCCTTGGATACGTGGCGCTGTCAGCGGGCGCAAACCCACACTGCTTATGCACCGGGGCTATGTGCGTACGGCAGGAGTGCTTTTGACCGCTGCTGTCACCTAATGCATAGCTGACATAGGGTGCATCACGAGTTCCTCAGATGTATGCAAAAGCCCCAGTTTGTGACAGAAAGCACACTTTTTTCTTTGTGACAGAAAGCACATTTTAGAAGAAGAGAAAGAAAAAGTTTTCCATGCAGGATGCACTGATTGAAGACAACTGAAAAAAGGCTGGAAGCTATTCTTTCAAGATGATGTTATGAAACCAAATTGATAAAATGGTTAACTGTGAATAAGCATGAAAAAAGCAAGGTCTTATCAGCTGGTTTCACAGAAGATGTAAGTTGGGAAGAAGAGATAGGCTTTCATATGCTCAAAACCACTCTTCAGGCATGATCCAGAGGCAGTAAGCTTCAAGCTAGAGCCCAGGTGAGGATGAAGCTTTGTAAATTAGTCATACTTGAAGCCTCCCAAGATATTCTGTACCGAATTAACTAACATCTTGAATATTTTTGCAGTCATACTGACCTACTGCTACAGTATGCATTAATGATTTAGTAACATAAAAATTGGGGAGCACCGGTGTTGAAAGAACACTAACAAACCCTGGGCAGAAATGCATGTCCTTTGTACCGCTTACCATGATGAAGCCGTATTTAATCTCTAGAGTTACATTAATAGCAAAATTAAAATTTTATTTTCAATGCCAAAACTAAGAGGATAATGTCACCAGATGACTTATGAGACAATCTGGAAAAGATTAAAGAGACAACATCTTATGCTTCGTATTTACAATCAGATTAACTATGAATTCATTTTATGAGTTGTTGTAGGGTATATTTGTAAGGTGAAATTAAGATACTGTTTACCTTAATACTGACCAATTGAAGTCAGAGGGACTACAGGAAGTAAAAAAAAAAATACTTCTGGAGAATAAAACAAATAGAATGCCTCTTCTGAAAGTCACATACAGTTTTTTTCTGCATAGGTTAAAACTTTTATGATAACGGATCATAAACTGTAAAGCAGTTCTTGTGTCTATCAGAAAACTCTATTTTATGTGTGAATTTCATGTCTTATACATGAGGACAGATAGAACTCTTCTACTGCATTATTGGAGACTTATCAAAAAACAGGATGCTTTTTTCTTGAGAAGATGAAAAGTACAGAGATAAGCAGGGAAATAAAGACTGAAGTTTAACCAATAATATTTTTGTGTGGTTATCAGAGGAATGTAATAATTAATCTTTTAATCATTCTGAAAATTGTGTGAAATCATAATATCTCATCTTTTCCAGCCTCAACCTGCCATTCTTGATCTGAATTACAAACAATAAGAAAGGAGATGATTTAATGAGCAACTTTGTCATGTTGCCATTTTGCCTTAGTCAAAGGCAAATGTCTAGTTTTGCCTCTAAACTAAAATGGAATAGATATGAACTATGCTCACAACTGAGGCAAACATGAACAGAAAAGTTAGGGCTATTTTAAAGCTAGAACCCCGGTGTCTTCACGCTTTCGTAGAGACATAACTAAATACACACTGTTAAGAAGAAACAAACATTAATTTACTAGAAAATAAACCCCTTTTTGTGAAAAAGCAAACATGTACGAAAAGAAGTCTAATATTTGACAAACACTAAACTAAATCCATAAAGAAAGATTTCAGTCACAATGGCAACAGGTATGTTCTTATTATGAAGGAAAGAAAATGTCAGCATGATTTAATCATACTCAATAAATAGGCACTTCAATAAAGTATACATTTACACTGGCTTTCTGAATGCTAGGGCATCACAAAGTAGTATGGCTTTATTACAATGGGTGGAAGATGGCAACTACTTAGAACCCAGTGCCAACATGGATTATAACAAATCCAGTGAGTATTTTGTTTTTCAATTATTCATAGAAAATTTAATCCTGATTAAGTATCCTTGGGCAGGAATTCATGGGTAGTTGATGACTGAAACCAACATTTATTTGAAATGCTTCTGTTAATTTAATCTGTGTATATGGCTTAATTATGATTGAATCCTCAATGTAACAGAAATGAATTATATCAGGATTAAAATTCTAGTACCACATCACCCATTCCATTTTCTTTGCCCTTTTTTTTATTTAAAAGATCCAAGCCTGCTGTTTTAACTACCTTCGTGTTACTGTGTCTTCTAAGCCTCAAATACTGTTTAGACCTTCATTACTGGATTAAATTTGTAGTTACATTTAATAATAATAATAAAAAAAGGCAGATATAAACCCTATTTTCCTTCCCATTAAAATTTTAACCACTATGAACATTAGTTGCAAAATAGGCTTTTCTTTTACACTGATAATAAAGGAAAGTTTCTTGCAGCCAGTTGGGAACATTTTACAGGTGTTTTCTAGAGGACTCCACTTGTTTTGTTTGCCCTTCTTTTATACATAAAATGAATTTTCTCTAAAGCATGAAAATAAAGGAATTTTTACTCATCGTTGCACATCACGCCAATTTCACAACTGGCCTATTTCAGACTTGTTTGAGCTTGTACATGTTTTAAGAACTGCATTTTATAAGACCTTCGAACCTTGTATTGATACAAAACAAGGACTTTTTTTGTGTGTGTGTGAACAGGAGAGAAAAGATTCATTGTACTCTTCCGTGATACAGCTCAACACCACATGCTGCATATAATATTTATGAAATTATTCAAATTATGGATTTTTCTACTCCACAATACTTTTAACAGATCAATCTAGGGACCTTGTCACACCAAAGGTCTGTGAAGTGTTGACATTACTGCTCTTTTCCAGTGAAACCAATGTATGACACACCTGTGTATATTTAAGTCATTATTGCACATTTATTACAGAAGGTCCTCTTCCTAAACATCTCAGAAGTAATGTCGATTTTTATGTCCAGAGGATACTGTTAGTGGCAATGTCACTGATGACAGTGAAGATACTTCCCAATATAGACTATGAGAGAGAAAAAGTCTGTAGAGGACAACCATGGAGATACACTGACAGAGGATAACACCCATGGTAATAACCTAGACAAAAAAAAAAGAAAAAAAAAAAAAAGCACAAACCAAAAAACAAATCACAAACACAACAAAGAGAAAAAGTGAAAAAAAAACCCCAAACCCCAACCCAACCTCCACCAAACAACCCACAATAAATTTCTATCTATTGATTCTATAGCACTGTGTAAGTGCTTGAGGTCTAACTTTAAACCTTTTAATACTGCTGCAGTTACAAAAGATTTGAACATGCATCTCAAGTCCAGGATTCAGACTCTCACACCTGGGTGTTTTTAACTTGGTAGATAGCCCTGGGCAAGTCACATAACCCTTCTGGCAGTCTCTGTTCTGGGGAATTTCAGACTTGCAATTCACCACCCATGCAGTTTCACAAGCAGGGGTGATGTTTAGATATTCTATTCTTACAACAAATCGGGGAGGGGGTGGAGAGGGAGGAAAAGCCTGGAAACACTTTGCACTAACACAATCATGGAGCTGTGAGGATAGTGATTTTTAAGTCTCACTTATCCAGGCTTCTTTTCAGTGCAAGTCTCTCCAGCTGTAAAAGATGTGTAAGGTAATATTTATAAAACACATAAATGTAACTACCATTTCTGAGAAAGCAAAAGTCTAAGTTTATGTACAGAGAGTCTTTTAAAATACATGTTTTCCTTACATAAACATGGTATTTATTGATTGTACATTTCTTTATTGTATTGAAGTGCATTTAAAGAAGGAAACACACCTACATTATCATAGTTCATGTAGGAACTGCAGCTGCACACAATGGTTAAACTCGCTCAAATGCAAGAACGGAGCAACTGCACCCTCTCTTCAGCAAGCTCAAAATCTCAAAACATTGCAAAAGTTTCCTTTACTGATCTCTCATGTTCTCTTGCTGTGATTAAAAGTCTCATTAGTAGCTTTAGAGGAGTCTTTTTCTCCTTAGATGTCTTTTTTTTTTTAATCAAACAAAGTATTTAATTTACTATCTATTTTTAGTGGAACCTTTTTCTTTCCCTTACGCATCCTCTATACAAATAAAAGCTCTATTTCCAAATATATTTGCATACAAATTCACAGATGGTTATAACCATAAAGAAAAGAAGCAAACTCTACTCTGGAATGAGGTAGTCAATCACCTGAGAATAGTAGTGCTTTTTATCTGAATGTGGCAGGCTCCACACACTAGTTCTCTAGTTCCCAATATGTTTAAGCAACCGAGAAATCCAGGGAGTCCACCTTTGTTTTTAAGTGTTTAGCGTTTACAAACCAAACTACACAGTTGGACAGATTTCTTAATCTAAAGGATACAGTTCAGCTATAGCTTCCTTGACCTATTTAGCCACATAAAGCTTTTAAAGGATGAAGACGAAAAAGCAAATAACAGAAAAAAATCCACTGATTTATCTGTCTACTAGCTTTGTTAAAAGAATCCCCAACGTGTTTTTAATTAAAACACAAACAAGCAAACAATAAAACAAAACACCCCCTCCACATTTTCCTTTGACTTAACAGTCTCCCCCCTCTCCCTCCCTTAACCTAAGAAATTATTACTCTTAGATGATTCAAACCCTGTATGCCTTTGTAAAATATGACTCACATTAGCATCAATGAGAGCTGTGTGACTAAGACTTTTCAAGTTGCTTTGGGGTCATAAGATTAACCGCCTAAGAGCATGAGTTTGCTAACAAACACTGAACATGAAGAGCAACTACTATTCAAATTCCATCTCTTTTATCTTGCCTGTACATACCTTTTCTCTTTGATATTCTCTGAATATTACAGCAATGGTTGCAAGACATGGGTGGCACAAAAACCAGAGAATGCAGGCCTGAAAGAAAACATGAGTTTAAGTTATAAAATGACTACATGCCAGCTTAGAAGAAAGAGATGACAGTTAGAGGAACTGCATTTACATTTCTGTCTATTTTATGAACCCATTGTTTAATTTTCAATCAACAGAATGAAAACCACACAATGAAAGGTGGGATTTCTGTTTAAAAAAGCTCTATACTCCTTGTCAAATTAAAATGACTACTCAGAGTTTGATGACAGGGTGCAATTTAATCAAATCAGACACTTAAACATTAACTTTCTTATGGAAGAAAAGAGTTTGGTGCTTCAGTCAACTGCATGCCACAATTATATTTACAGCAGAAAGGATCAGTTTCCCTGATGCAACCCATACTTTGGCAAAGGTGATATAGAACTCCCTTTTCAGTGTGCTTCTCTCCACTGTGATGATCTGGTAAAGACCAGCAGTCAGTGACAAAGCTAGGCAAACTCTGAGGACAATAAGCAGTCCGCTTGCTAAGCCATGGTGTGAATGGTAGCTGTGGTGATTCGTGTCTTCAAACTGCTCCCAGATTAGTAAAAAGGTCTGGAAAAGAACAACAGCAGCAAAGTACATTTAGAGTAAACAAGGTTACGCTAACCCTCTATTAATCTTCCCATCACAGATTAAGTTATTTGCACAACTGGTCCCTAGCCTGAACTGCTTTTAGTTTGTCGCTTATCTATTATTACTCCAAGTGCAACTGGCAGGAACAGTCTCACTTCTTGAATTTCATAACTTATAGAAAGTTTGACAAGCTAAAGTTTCCTTTAATTTGGATAGAAGGAATGTGGCACTTTAGCATAAGATCCCAAATAATCTAGTTAAACATAACCCAGTTAAAAATAAACTAG
>NW_009932282.1:0-18557 GCF_000696875.1 Nestor notabilis | reverse complement strand
GCAGGAAGCCCACTGAAATGATTCCACAGAGCTACAGGGAGGTGTCTCCTTCCACTTGGGATCCACAACCTGTAAAGCTTGTTTCAAAGGCAGGCGACTACGCCTTTTCTTTCAAAATCCTAACAGGATTCACTTTTCTTTTCAAAGATGGGGAAGTAAGAGGGTGGTGCTGCTGCCCCTTTTATACAATAGCCTAAAGGCTCAAGCATTCACCCAGGTTGAACTTGGATCTCCCACAATTCCCTTCTTTGCCTAAAGGATATCCAGCTCACATCTCCCACCTCCTTGGAGAGTGCCGCAACTGCCAGGCTATAGGCTGTTCTTGGGTGGGCCACTCTCCACCCCTTCTATTGAAGCTGTGCCATTGTGGAGAAAAGAATTCAACACTAGCTAGGTCAAAAAGGTGAGTGAGCCTGACTCTGCAAGCCAGCAGCTCAGAAACCTCTGAGGGTCCAGGATAGGGAGCAGCACAGGTTCCAAATACTGTCCAAATCTGGACAAATGCTCTAGCCAACAGATAACTACAGAAAAGAAAGTAATCCTACTTAACTTTCAGCACTGTACCCATCTGCTGCAGAACCCAATTTTGTAGGAGCACTGAGAGAAAGAGTATTGATAGATTCTCTAATGAAAACCAGACTAAGAAGTGCCTAACCTTATGAATCTTAGTTGAGTAGGAGGCAGGTGCGTACTTGTTGCATAGAAAATGGGTCTTGCCGAAGAGTATCTTTTTAAGACTTTGGGAATGTTAACGTTATAAATTAGAATACCCATAAAGTTTAGACTCTCCCAGCATCATGTAGCACTGAATGGCATTTTACAACTTGAATATACACTGGAATCCAGTCTACCTACTACACACATCTAACCTGCACTTAGGTTACAGGTGCCTAATGAAGCAGACTTTCTGAAGAAAGGTAGGCAAATTTGATTTATGAGTGAGGTAGCTCTGAAGGCCTTCAGAAGCAGACACTGTATGCCTCAATTTAGAAATCTAAATTAGTCAAATTCCTTTCTGAACACATTCAAAGGTGCTCTCACTATATTAACTACATAAAGACAAAAAGGTTACTGATATTAACTTAAAAAAAAAAAAAAAAATGTAGTCCACCTGTGCCTTCCAAAGGTGGGTGGCCTTGACTCTCATCAGTCAAAACAGGATCATTTTTGCTTAGAATATCCTCAAGAGTACTCCCACTTTTCCCTTCCCTTACCTAGGCCATGATATGGGCAAGCATGACTGCTGTCATTTCAGTCACTCCTCAACCACCTGGATAGAGAATAAAAGGATGGGAGAGGGACAGACCTGATCACTAGTAAACAATCTGACCAACAGGCTTCAAATGTTCCCACCATAACTCTCTATTTCTGACTAACTCTAAGCAAACATCTTCAAATGATCACATTACTTGACTGAGAAATCTGTCAAGGAATAAAACTGCAGTAAGATTAAATGGCTCCTGAAACCCTGAAATACAGTGCAGTATTTAGTAAAATTGTGTCTACAGCACTAGTTTTGGCATGAAATTGATGAATTCCTATCACAGAAGTTATTTCAGTATAGGTAGAACATGCTCAGGCAACAAACAAGGGTTCTACCAGTTACACAAAAGAACTTTGTAAGCTGTGTTACACTTCAGTCTTGTACAGAGCATTTTCCGTTTTGATGTTTACACTTCCCTGGACTGGACACACACTGTCTGAGACAATAAAGAACAGAGCTCATGAGGGCTTGAATTTTCCTTAACCTGCACCAATAGTAACAACAATGAAGGAAGCCACTTTCATGAGAAGATGACAAAGAGCTGGAGTAAAGGAATCATGAGAACAAAGTCCAAATCCTCATGGGAAAATAGTGTCTGATGGCAGGGTATGCTCTGGACTAGCCGCTTACACAGTGTAAGCTGTGTAAACAACATAGGAATCAGTTGATCAAAGACTGTGTATAGTAACAGCAATGTAAGATCACAGAAGTCCAGCTTCCTTCAGTTTCATTAGACTATTTCAAAATAAGCAGAAGGCAGAGACATTAGAGGCAGAGACAGAACCATCCATGCAAGACACCAGAAACTCAGACAAGGTGAACATGTGTCACTGCTCTTATTATGAGCTGGAACGGTGCTCCCCTGAGAAAAGGGGGATCCTATAAAAAAGAATTCTCTGCTGTGAAGTGCTTGTAAGTTACAATGGATTGAGCAATTTGTTCTCAATGAAGGAAGAACTTTCATAGCCAAGCATGATCTCAAAGTCCAAATCTCTTTAATTTGCTATGCCTGAGAAACTAAGGTCAGTAAGTATTGAAGTCCCTTATCTTGAACACGTAAAGGCATGTATCACTTCACTTAGCTGCAATATCAGGAACATGCTGAAAAAACACCCACACAGCAACCTGCTGAAGTGGATATCAGGGACATTTTTTTGCTGGCACTGAGCAGAACTACATCTGAGCTCTGAGAAGAAATGAAGGGGGGAATTCTAATTGTTATCCTGAAGAACAACTCTGCTTGGGCTGGATGTGCTAGGTAGCTGAAGAGCTAATTCACACTAGCTATGTCCAACATTAAAGTCACTACTTCTTCGTAAAGGAGAATGATCATCTCCTTGTTTATATAACACTGTTCAAAATGCCTGACTGTACCTGCACATACTTCTGACCTATGTCGGTTCACAGTGGACACCAACCACTGGCCAGCATTGGTCTTCCTCTTCAAATGCTAGAAGAATGTTTGCCACGGACATCATCATGATGTTCCAGATATACAAGTTGAACCTCCACATTCATACAATGAAGAACCAGACACTTCCTTTTTGTCATGAGTAAACAATTACAGTAGAACTCCTCCTTGCCTTTGCTATGCCAACACTGACTTTATGGCAAGCCAAGATAACATACCAATCTCCAGTAAAGGCAGGTTCTCATGGGACAGATCAGCTCTGAGACATGAGGAGAAGTGGTAAGCAAAAGGGAAATCAAAAGTAGCAGCTAGGCATAGTGGATTAACTAGCTGCTTCTAACTGTACCTAGTCCTTGGGTATCTGATGTCATGCAATACCAGTGTAGTAAATTGGCTGAGATGTAAAGTCAGAGGTAGAGCTCTTTCTGAACACACTTCTGGGGTGTACCTAAGAACCCCTGTGAAGTGTGATGTCTAATGCGGCAAGATTCTATGTCATTTTGGTCGGGTTCGAAGTGATCAGCTATCTTTCCAGAATCATTGCCTCTACTATGATCAGCCCTGAATGCTGAAACGGTTCAGGTCTATGTGATGGGAAAGGACTGCCATCAAGAAAGTTTTGAACAAGGTTTGTATCTCAGTGGCAGTGTGGAATCTCTAATGAATTCAGAGAGGCCTGGGAAGCTTTTGTTCCGAAGCTGAAATAAAGAACAAGTTAAGGCAAAGGGATATGCTGAATGGGAGACGTGTCCTCCTTTGCAGCTGCAAAGACCACAAGAGATTTGCTGACTCCACCTGTTGAAGTGGAGTCCTCCACACCTCTACAGTGTAGGCTGTGTCCACCCTACTCTGATGGTAACCTGTAAACACAGCCTGGGAAATTGCTGTTGTTTCTGAAAGAACAAAAAGAAAGAATTCACAGCATTGGAACAAAGAGGAGGAATAAACCTTGAAAATTTGCTGAGTAATTGCAACTAGTAGCAAGCAAACAGGGTCAGACAGTTTGCCAGTCAAAATGCAGTTTAAGTTGAAGAATAACGTATTTTCCCAGGCTGTCCACTTGCTTGAGATGAGGACATGTAGTGAACGACAATAAAACTAACATGGTTCAGTCTTCCTCTGCTGCATTAGGGTAATACATGTGGCTTCCAGTACCCTCCACTGCAAGTCCTCAGAACATCTCTGACCATCCACGTAAGTCCGCCCAACCTCTGGCATGGGAGCAAACTGGCTCTCCCATGAAAATTTCTGGGAAAGAGGAGGATAGAAAGGAGACCGTTCTAGGTTTTAGTCATTAGAAGTGCTATAGCAGGTCCAACACCCACATCAACCTAGAGAGACCAGTGAACAACAAGATAATCCAGAGAACAAAGGCTTGAGCTCACCAACTTTGATAGAGGCAGTGTGGTCTGGAACCTGCTCCCCTCAGCTCAACAGCTGCATTCTGTACTAAGGAGAAGAAATCCAGCGGAAGGTGTATTTTATATGTACTGAACTGAAGATGGAGAGTATCTTCTCCAGAAGGAGCAGGGATAGTCTTGGTGTCAGGGAACTTTTGCTGCAGACAGTAGACGCTGAGATGGGTGTGCAAAACCACACAGATAATGACATACTCCAAAATCCATTTTCTGTTCCTACAAGACTCCTTCCAAACCTGACATTCCCAACAGTACCAGGAGATGTGGTAGAACTGTGCCTTTGTGGAGAAAAGCAAAATAGCCAATGCTCCAGCAGTGCTCAAAAAGCCAACACAAATGTGTAATGAGTCAGCACTGGGGGAAGCAGCATAGACATATGATACCTTCCCCAATTTTTACCACAAGTAACAACCAAAAAAAGATCAAGCTGATGATACTGTGTCCTTTCTGCATGTAGTAAAAAGAAAACAACAACAACAAAAACCCCTTTTCAGTCTCAAGTGACAAACTACTAACACACCCATATATGTACAAGTGAAGAGGCATGAATAAAATTGTACACTTCAGAAGTCTTCTTTACTATCAGCATGTAAAATTTCTGGCGCTAGATGGGTGTCAAAGTTAGGTGGAATGAACCCACCTTTAAAATTCAACAGTCCCATTGACCTTAATAGCCTTTGGTTTATATTCTTAATTAGCAAGAAATATCAGCTCCCAGCTACTTTTAATGTTTTAGCAGTCCACTTAGTTTGGAAGCAGCACTAATTACAGATACTACTCAAATGACACAAAATCTTCAATATAATCTCTTCCTCATTACTGTCTCCAGCTTCTCCCTGCTCTTCTCTTTCTCAATGGCTTTCAGATTCTCTTGCCTTTATGCTGTGATTTAAAAAAATTTGTTTACAAAAGGCACCACCAGGGTTGCATGATTTCCATTACAATTTACTTTTAAGTTACTGGTTTACTTGACTTTCTAATTCATACTAATGGAAAATACTTGAATGAAATTATGTGTCAGACAATTTGTATATTTGCAAGACCAATCATGCACATGAACCTTTCAAGAATTCCCTTATATTGATTGCAAAGACCATTAGACATCCTATTTGAGTGGTTCTAAGATGAGGCCGCTGAGGATTTCAAATTGTGTTGTGACAGAAGAAATTTCTGACAGCAGCTTTTTTCATCTTTCCTCTCATGCTGCTTGTTGTTATCCCCCACAATGTAGTTCACAACCCCTCAGTTGTATTGATTACAACTATTTATAGGACCACATTGTAAATCAGATCAGCAAAATGACTGTGCTGAAATCTCGCTCTCTTTTTGTGTGTGTGTGTGTGCAAATCTAGATCATTCACTGATCTGGTTTACAGCATAATGCTACAAACAATTGGCACAACCAGGAGTTTGAAAAACTGTGGGAACTTCTTAAGTGGTTTTACTACTGAACAAAAACATACTGTGGAGCTACACCTTAAATCGTTCAAGTAAAGAGAAGGTGTTGTTACTTATTAGACATACTGGGTGCACATTATGCTGTGGGTTTTTTTCCAGTCTTGATACTCCCTCCCTCATAAATATTGAAATTAGTTCGTTCATGGTTCTGTCATACTTAATAGCAGCTGTATTTTTCAGTCTAAGAACAAATATAAAACACAAACCTGTGTAATGACAACTACTACAGCAATGCCAGTAGATGCTGGAGTGGAATCCCACTGAAGAGGTCTGCCATGAGATTTCTTCATTCTGCCTATTGTCCAACCCATACACAGACTCAACAATAAATATAGCATTTGTATCTGTGAGACTATGTCACACACTATTGAAAACAAAAGAAAAATAGAGAGTCACAACAAAAATAAAGTTTTTTTGCAAAGCAAAAAGAATGTTCTATATACTCACAAATGAAGGATAGACATTTATGCCTCTCTATCACCTTTAGTCATAATTTTAATGGTAGTTTGACTAGATGAAATTGTTTTGCAATAAAATGTGGATATTTTGAGTAGTTTCCAGTGATGAAACGGATCACTATCAGCTTTCCCCTAGTTATGATGCTGTTCTGCAACAACACAGACACAGTGTCAACATCCTTCCAAGTCCCACTCTTTGGTCAAAGATGTCTTGGCTCAGGAGTCCATCTGCATAAATATACTTATAAATGCTAAAGAACTAAAATCATATGTATGTTAATCACACTTGCAAATATAAAACATGATGAAATGAACTCCTTTTTTTTCTCTGAAAACCTTTTGTTCGAAAGTCAGATAGTTGCACTGTACTTTAAATTAATGGCACCGTATCTTAAGGATGCAGTAGCTTGCAATAGAAAGCACAAATATGCAGGACAAATTCCACTCTGAGATATTTAAAGGGGAAAATATAATGAATAGCCCTAACACAAACTTCATTTGGAGCAAAATCTTGCCTGTATTTCATTTTATTAAATGCAAATGACCTTTACCTCATTTTGCTGTGTCCATTTTTTTCCTTTGTTTGGGAACAATTAACACATACACCATAAAGTTGCATTCTTAATCAGCGTCTCAAACCTGCGTTTGAAGCTGTATCTGAATACAGAAAACTTCAAGCTAGAATATATTAAAAGCCTTTACTTGTTAGCCTCCCTGAAGTACTACTGATGGTAGAAAGAACTGAAGATTCTTTCTGGGTGGTTGTTAGCTTTAGACCTGATAAGATGGACTGTATTATTAAAGATTAATGTACTTCCACATTTACTAAAAATACTGGCACAGAAATGTCCCTGTACAGAGATTAATATGCACACAAGGGAAGTATGTCAAATGAAGATCAGCTACAGTATTTCCCTGACAGTAACACTAGCAAAATATAGATATAAACCAGAATTCAACATGTTATTCCTGAGATGTATTTGGTATTCTCACAGTTTGTATGCTTAAATGCTTCTTAATGTATTACAGCACTTTTGCTGTTTAAGCAATGTCAAGAGCTTTTTGTAAATATGAGCTTGTTCATTCTTTATAAAACGAAGTGGTACTGATTTTGGACAAAATGATCTTGAAATTATTTTACAATGCTAGCTATGGAAACAGTACTCACTAAAAAAATTAGTTACATGAACCCAAGGCATGCCAGACAAGTGTCACAAATCCAAGCTAGAGAAATGACTGAGCAAATCTGGATGTTTCAGAGAGCATTTTGTTTCTGTCACTCCTTAAGATAACTTGCTCTGCAAGATACAGCCAGACGTTATCTCTTAATCATATCTTGGATATAGATACTGCTCAGCTTCAGGGTAGCAACAATTCAAGTGGATTCCTAGACAAAATGGTATAAGACAAAAATTCAGCACCAGCTTCAATCTTCGACATCCCATACACCTTGCCAGAAAGTAAGAAGGTTGAAAGAAATATCTAAAGTTACAATAATCCTATGATATCCAGGGTCAATGTAAAGTCACATGCTACTGAGCTGACACCATAGTTGTCCAATTTCATCACAATTCATCTTTTTTGACTATTCAACAGACATTGACTTTCACATTCCAATCTTACAAAAAATTGAAAGAGCATTATTTGTGATGCTTTTGAGTACCAGCTTTACTTGTGTGTAATTGCTTAGGACAGTATCTGAACAGGTTTCTAGAAAGCAATTCTGGCACCACTGCAATCAACAGAAATTCTACCATTTATTTCTAACTTGGATTTCTGTTCTAATATAGGAAAAATGCTAGCACCTTCCACCTTCAAACTACACTTCTTCCTACCAGCTATACTTAGAATTGTAATTGACACTGAAGCTTTCCACATTTCTATTACCTCACCTCTTCTACTGGTTAGGGAACCACAAACCTTAAAAACAGTAAGAATATCTAAATTTCAGCTATTGATTAAAAAAATATATTATTTTATTCTCAATAAACTTTGCTTCAAGCAAATAAGAGTGGGCTCTTCACTACAACACACACAGAGAAAATCTAATGGACAGCTACCCTTTCTGAAGTTCTGGCTGGGTAGTTAACATTGGTTTTCTCACTGTGGAGGAGTTATGCCTACCTCCGTATTCTCTATTTAATTTCATTTCAGAAGACAAGAAGGAAAGTTTAATAATACAGTTGCTGGACAGCCTTCAAGGAGCTGCTAACTCAAATCGTTAAAACAAGAAAGAGGCAATTACTGTGGTGCCAAGTGCCATCAAGAGGCTGTTAATTCCAACTGCAAGCTTCTAAATGAACTCTAAGGGAAATACTTTCCTATATAGGCTGTTACGCTCCAATGCTATCTCATTACCACAGTACTACTTTCTTGAGGTTCTTCAAGCCAATCAAAAGGCTTAGAAAGACCCCCCCAGTGCTTCGAAGGTGAACTACAGAAAAAAAACCAACCCAACAAAACCCCCTCCAACAGTGTTTAACCCTGAAGAACACAGCAGGTGTAAATTAGTGCATTTCGGGAAGGGATGTTACAGGAATTAAGTTCCAATAAGAACTCAGAATATTTATACAGAGCAGAGAAAAATATTTTGTTAATGTCAATTCTTTATATAAGCATTTTTTGCATCACAGTAGTCATATCACTTGTGTTGCAAAAGGCTGATGTTTTTTGTTATAATCAATGTTAAATTTGCTAATGAAATGACATGCAAATTTCACAAAACCCTTCAAGGTACCAAAACATTTACTCATGTGATAGGCACTTATTTCAGTGTCTGTAGGAAGGAATCTTCAGACAAGAAAATACTTAAAAAAATCCTAAACAGTATCAGAATTGTATAACTTTAAATACAGTTACCATAAACAGAACAAAACCTGTTTTTCAGAAGAGCAACTTCTAGTACTTAAAACTAAAATTAAATTAAATTTAAAAATTTAATTAAAAAATCTGGTGCTACTGTACAGTCCAATACTGGCATTTCCTAATGCATTATACAGATTAATGTGTAGGAGTGTGTAAAAAAATAGTAGACAGGCATACTCACATTCTGACAGACTTCCCATAAAAGGTACTCCTATTCCATCTTTGGAATAGCTGATAAAAGAATAAAAAGATTACATTTTTAGGTGAGTCTTACACGCATGTTCTCTCTTAAAACTACATTTAGGCAATGATGTAGTTCTAAAATGTCAGTCCTATGTTTTGCCACAATTGACACAGAAGAGATCATGTACTGATCTTTACAACACAATGTTCTTCAAGTCTTAAGACTTGAAAGCAAAAATAAACAAAGATACCTTGAGAAATGCAGGTAGTTGGCAAAAGCTGAACCAGCCTGCAACAGTAATGCAACTGTCAACACCTTTAATACAGTATGCATAGGTCCACGCTTCTTAAGTGTTTGCCATAGGGACTGCGCATATATGCAAGCAGTTATGAAGTATGCTAGGACAAGCAGGAAAAAGAATTCATGTAAACCTGTGAGGGGGAAAAAAAAAAAGAAAGAAATATAGGTTAGTTTTTGTAAAGAAATGTTGCTGCTAGCAGTAAATAACTAAAAATATGTTGTATGAAGTGGCACACAGCTTCTTGATAAACAGAAAATTATTGTAGCTCATTTGATCAGTCAGAAACATATTTATTAAAGGACTCACTTTTAGCTCTTTCCCCTGCCCCCCTTCAATTTTTAAAGGCATAATCTGAGGAGAGAAACCCAGAAAAGACTTCTGTTGAATCTATTTAACCACTGGGTGTCACTCTTCCTCCACATAAAATAGTAAGTCCAAGTAGCACTGTGGACCAAGACAAAAAACTTTCAGATAAAGAAAAATGGGAAGAAAAATAGCACACAGAGTAAGTTAATAGAATGGACTTTTTTTTTCTTTTTTTTCCAATTTGAAAAAATGCCTCAAGTTTTTGATACTATTTATAAATCAGAAGTCCTCTAACTTTTAGTCTAGAAGTAGTCTGCTAAAATGCTTCCCTGAAGACCTGTATCCTGGCAATCTTTTTTATTGTCTGGAAGCTTTGGAATCCATCATATGAGCTCCCAAAGGGTCAAAGCAAGTGAGCTACAAGCAAAACCAGGTAAACAGATGTTTCACACAGAAAATTTACGTTTTCCTTCCCCAGCCTTCCTTGAAATCAAGTGGTGCCCACAAACTCAGATTCTGAACAATGTTTTTCCTCCAGCAACAAAATAACTGTTAGTAACTTCCAACCAGCTCCACACAGTTTGGAAACAGAACAATTACACAAATGTCAATATCTAAGTTGAAAAACATTAGAACTGGGTAAGTTCTGAATAGTTGCTAGTACTATAACTTCTATGGCTAAAACGAATTATTTTGGACATACTTATAGTGAAATGAGAGAAAAAGAGCATAGGGTAATATAGACTCCTAAAAAAAAAAAAACCAAAAGCAAACAAAAGGGCCACTCTGTTTCTCTTGTATACCTACCCAAAAGCATGATTTATGGATGACAAAAAAATGCATTATAGATCAAATCTGTTATTCTTTCTTTCACTTTTTATCTTTCTCCTTCAAAAGACACCCACTGAAGTTGGCAAGGATTCTGTAGATAAGCTATTTGTCACTATGATGAATGGGTACACATGGAAAACTCTAAGAAAATGAACTAGCTTTTAATAAACATTTAGGATAGAAAGCTCCTTCCAACCAAAGACAGATTGTGGATGATTTGCTTGAGACCAAAAGGATTTAAGAGAAAGTTGCACTGAAATACAACCATAAAAAGCATAGAAGGGTAATTTTCAACCTGTCTTTTTTAAGTTTCCTGACTTTCAAGTAACCTAGAGTTGACAGAGAAAATAAAACATATGTACCTTAATTTGAAATACCTAGCTTCATCTTCAAAATGCTGTCTACCTTGTCAACTTCCCTTAGAAATACTAGCTTCCAGTGGTAGCATGTCTTATGTAAAAAACCCACTACCATGTAAAATGATAAAAGATTACTTGCCAGAGATCAGAACCCAGGCCTCTTCTCTCTCAAAGCAAACATCTCAGTAGGTTACAGTCTCAACTTCTTTCCTATACTTTCCTTAAAGTCCATTTGAGATCTCCTGTGTCAGGCCACACATCTTCAGTGGAAGATGAACTAACTAGAACCATCTGTAACTACGCAGTTCTTAGTTGCCCGAATGAAAGAACAAAGAAATTAAGCTGGATCTTCTGATACCCTAATGTTCTAAGCTGCACACCTCTCTGGAAAAATGACAAATATTATTCCCTAGAAATGCATTAAAAAAACCAAAACCAAAACAAAAAAATACCCCAAAACCAACAACAAAACCAAAACAAACAAACAAAAAAAACCACCAAAAAACCCAGCAAAACAACAAACCAAACCAAACAGGAAAAGAGAGAAAGAGACACAAAATTCTCCTCAGTTCTTTGTAAGTAGACATGAGCACATAACCTCAGGATTTATGGCAGCGATGCAAGTTTTAATTCTGAATAAACAGAGGTATTCCTCTGCAACTGTGGAAGAGATGTTATGTACAGCTCACTCCATTTCCTACTTGTTATATCTAAATACGTGCATCTAATGCATTTACTCAGCATGCAAGCTGTTAAGTTCTGCTTCGAAGTGCTCAAAATCTGCCTACAAAATTGATATAGAGCTGAGATACCTCTCTAGGAGGTCTGTACACCACTTTTAGGAGCCACACAATGTCTTATAGCTGCTTTGCCTCTTGATTTAGCAAACGAATGCTACTACTGTTTTTTGAGAAACAGTAAATTAACCTTACCAGTTCTGGATACAAATTCACTAAATAAAACCTGCCAATTAAGTTCGTAGATTAAGAAGCACAGTTAAGAAGTTAAAGAGACAGGTAAGTCAATTTATAAGCCTTGAAAAATGAACGATTAACCGTGCTAATTTCTTACAGATTCTGCTAAATGTTTCAGGGAATATATTCTTCCCTCCTGAAAGGGAGCTGCCTTTGACCAAGAATAAGAGCAGGGCATATGATTTTGAGTATAGCAATTATGCTCATTCTGGGTATGTAGGTTAAATTTGCATATGAAGGCAGACTAAACCTCTGGGAGTCTTCCCTTACAAGAGACCTAGGTTAGTGACAGGTTGATGAGGCCTCCCAGAGCAGTGCAACTAAGCACTGTAATGAAGCAGACATCAGGTTGCTTCAGACTGCCCAAACCATACAATTTTATATGCTTTTCTCTCACTGCTGTCTTGAGCCACTTCTAAGAATTTTTTCCTTGCATGCATAAAGATTTAAAATTGCATTTCTTAAATAAAATAAAATCAAGACTGACAAATACTTAATCTGCAGACTGTGACAAAGATACTTAAAGACCTAAACACTGAACTGAAATTGTACTGGCAAAATGTTTCATTGTGCATGTATTCATGTTGCACAGAATAAAACTTTAGACAGCTGAGGCATTTAATGAGCTCAATAAAACCAAGGATTAAATTCACATTCAAGTGGAAACTTATAACTCCAACACAGGAAAAATACCTATGAGCAATGATAGCTAACACTAACTTTCCTTGTGCATCTGTAGTTCCAGTTAGGCAAGTTTTGGAAAGTCAGTCTAGAGAGTTTTCTGGAATGCCAGAAAACAAAGTTTACTCTCCATGAGAAAGCAGAGTATGAAATTACTACTATCCATTCCCCACATTTCTGCAAGCACAGTAAGTACTCATTTGTTTGGGTGATCAAACCCTTAACTTACAAATCTAATTTTAAGAAAAAAAATCTTACCAGATTCCCCTGCGCTAAAGTGATCTAATGGATTGCCTTCTGCATCTGGGTTTAGTAAGACCATTTCAAACTGAATATCCTCGGATTCAGAATAATTCTCCTCGCAGGTAAACTTGTCTACATAAAACACATACCATGTTTCCGGATAAGGAATCTGGGACACTGTCAGATTTTGCTCTGTGTGGTTCACAGTCACTTTGGAAGAAAACAAACAAAAATAGGATTAAATACTTGATTAGTTTGTTTTTTTAGAAAAGTCATCTTTGAACAAAGATAAAATTTAAATCCACATCATGATACACAAGTTATAAACAACATACAGTAACAAACAGTCTTTGCTTTGAAGGCTAGCCATAACACCAGAGATCAGATTTGCAACTTCATCTTTTGTTTCAAATGGGTGGAGACAAGGGTTGGTAAGGATATGTGCTGCATTCCACCTCTCAGCTTTTAGGTTCACTGGCAGGGCTCACTTCTGCCACAAGACAGTAACTGCAAACTGTCTCCTACTCTTCGCACATTTCTGTCCCCTACTACAGTTCCAATAGGACTAGCTGCTGATACCTCTGCAGTATGAAAAATACCTTTGTGAAACTTACTCTGTTCTGCTTTCAAAGATACTTAGAGCACCGAAGAGGAACAGCCATGCGTGAGCTCAGTAAACAACAGTGTGCATGCATTAAGGGTGCAAATTGGCATATTTTACAGCATCTTCCCAAGACCGTAATAGACTGAATTTCAATTGACAGCTAAGGGCTGAGGCCAGTGTTTAATCAAACTGCGTATTTCAAAACAGATTATATTTAAAATCAACTATGTAAGAGTCTGAAGTTTCATCTACTCACTGATCTTACCACTATTTTTCCTAAAAGCAACTATTAACCAAGAACAATCTCTCCAAAATAAACATTTCCTGTAAATGAAATCTGCAGCTATGTATGTTGGGGTGAAACTGCAAGAACTGCAAATACTATTACAGTGATTACTGCACTCAAGAACTGATCAGTTCAACCGTAAATGAAAGCCATCTCTCTAGAAGAAATAACAATATAATGACTAGACAATGGCTAAGGATGAGGAATAATCTACAAAACAAGCTATTTCTGCTTTTTACACAAAGGCCTTTCCAAATGAAAACGTATACATGAACCAACCCTTAGGAAACTTGTTATGCCCAAATATTTTGTCGACAAAATTTAGAACGAACTCCTAACTTGAAGCCTACCTGTGAAAAACATTTATGTAATTTAAATAAACTTGTTTCAACTTCAGTAGTTATTTTCTGTTATTTAAAGGTGTGAACTCATAAACGTTAGGATCCAGTAAGAAACGTACTACACGTTTCTTTGTAGCAATAGTCATGAAGTACAAACTTGGACACAACACAAACCAGAAAAAGAAGTGTGTTCTAACACAGGCAATTTGTCTTGTGCAGGTTTGACTTATGCAGGTAACAGTAAGTACGCATTCCATTTTGGAGCTATATATCTTATCAATCAGATATACAAAGTGAAACAGCTCCCTTCAAAACAACCAAGATTTTGGATTTCATATGATGCTTAATCCAAATGAAAGAGAAACTGCAGCTGACTCGCCATCTCAGCTGAGTTCTGACACAGTTATTTGCATCAAGCCTAAAGATCACACAGAGCGTGTTTTATCAGTTCTCCATTAAATCTGCAAGCAAACTCACAGGAAATGAAGATAAAATAAAAATGTAATTGATTTTGCTCAATATCCACAAACAGATCCAACTCACCCTGTGGTCACATGACTCAAACACAGTAGAAAACAGCGATACACCACTGGGACAGACAGGAGTGAGGACCAACTGCTAGTCATTTCAGCACTTCATGTTCAGCTCAGACCAACAGTAAGGGAGCTGTATCCTTAGAAGTGACATCTGTGTAAGATTTCACTGTGACAGTGTTCCAGGAGATCAATTTGTTACTCTAGGGATTCTGGCCGCACAGAGAAAATGTATTCTTAAAAGAAGCTGTATTCATTTAAGATATATTTGAATGAAGTTTCTAATGTTAATTTAATTTCTTAGAGGAAAATTTATGCTTTAAGTGGGTTTCATAACATTACGATCAATAAGTGGTAGAAAAATTATTTCAGTATGTTTGTCTTCCAGTTACATAACCGGATGCTTCAGGTTTTTACTGTTCTTTTACATTTAGATGGACACTCAAGCTTTATCCTGATTAGCTCATCTTTGATACTGTATTAAAAATTTTCTAACACGTTTTGTACACCAAAGCGTGACAGGTTTGTGCCTTCATGAAAATGAAAATACAATTTAATTTTTGTTTTCTCATCTTTGAAAAATGCCATTTCCATGGAACTGGGGAACAAGAGCCTCCTGACAAATGAGAAATGTTCCTTCATAAACAACAGAGTAACAAGATAACCTGCATATTCTGTACTGGTATAATTCGCAGCTCAAATATTAAAAACATTTGAATGTGAGATTCAATGATGAATACCAAATTAAAATATTAAAGGGTGAAAGAACATTAGATGATAATACAGGCAAGATATAAAGTAAGGCAGCAAAACCCAGATTAATTTTTGCAGGTAACAATACCGACAAAAAAAAAAAAAAAAAAAAAGAACCTCCGGAAAACTAATGATTATAAGGTTGTAAAAGAAAATCTTTGCAGGTGCAAAATTACACCCTTTGACTCTGTACTTGGGCTACATACTCCCACCTTACAAGCATTCACTTCAGAAGTTTATAGTTAACTGCAGCAGGCTGCCTCTAATTTTATTCATTCCACTGCAATAAAAGCTGCAACTCAAATTGTACATTTATTTGACTGTCCCAAATATTTAGATTCCCAAGTTCTTCAGTTTCATGTTACAATGGTATTCTTTGGAAATTCTTTCAAATACTCAACATTACCTTTTTTATGGTAAAGTTTGAGGCTAAAAAAAAAAGACTTTTACTCCAGGCAAAGTTAAAATCTCTGTACTGAATGAGTAATGAAAACTTCAGCCAAACATGTACCCTGAGTTGTGTACAAGTGAGAGCATGAGGCTAGAACTGCTCATAAAGTTTGGCTGTTTGAACTGAAGTCATTATTTGTCAAGGATTGTTCATTTTCCAGCAGTAAACTAAATCATAACTTGCAAACAAAGTCTTCTGAAGTGATGCAAACAAAGCAATTTTACTTCCTTGTAATAATTCTTAATTACACAAGGACGAAGTCCTGCTTTTACTTAAGTTGATGCAAAGTCCAAATTCACTGAAGTAAATATTCTAAATGCATGGATAACTTCACAGGGTTCTAAATACACAGATAATTTAATTAGTAAGGAGAAAAAAGTAGCAACTCACTTGTCAGCTGAGCTTTGGAGAACTTCTCTGTACAGCTCTGATCTTCGATGTCATTCTGCAGCTTCTGCCATTCCTGTGCTTGAAACAGGTGAAGTCTAGCTGCTTTTGTCACAGCTACTGCTACGTTCTTGATTCTGACACACAGAACAGCATGGTCACCTTGATATTTAAAAAATAAAATCAACTAATCTGCCTTGATGTCAGTTACAGACAGAAAGCTAGTGTGGCATAGTTTTTTTATAAGTAGCAGCACTAAAGCTTCATTTTATTTCCTAAACTTTTGCCACTACTTTCCATAAAATTCTTCAAACTCTTTCAGAAAAACAATTTCTATACATGACTTACACAATCCTGCATGCACAATTCTCTGTGATGGTACTTAAACAAACCTTCACCCTAACCCAAATGTCAGTAGCCTTCTCTACTAAAACAGCCTTCCCCACCCGCCCTTTTTTAACACAGAATTTCAGATCTTTTTTTTTTTTTTTACTTCCACCCCAAATTTTATTTTCTCAAGTTCAAGTAACGACAGCGCCTCAACCAGTTCCAACAACTGGTTCAAAGTCTAGTGTTTTATGACTTTAGCAGCATGATTATGAGCATCATAAAATAGCTCTTGAATCTAATACCAGAAGAACTTATGTAAATGGGTCTTCATATTATGGAGCGATTAGAGCTAAAATACTTAATTGTAGATGACAGACATCAAACTGATACAAAGAAAATCAAACTTCAAAAGTGTTCTCTAATGTGTCAGTCTACCTATAGGCTGCATCTTGGCCTCGAGAAATACTTTTGCCATTTTAGTATTAGCTTACTTGACACAATTTATTTTGTCTGGGTAATTCCACAATCCTCAAACTTATTTTGATAAATTCTTTCATTATATATTGCCATATACTTCTTTAATGTAACAGTATCCTAAATTAAAAGAGGATTTAATGAAGAAAAACCACCTAACCTAGGCACCAGCTGGATGTGAGTCAATGGACTACTACCAGCTTTAAATAAGGCTTTGCCAGGAATATCTGCTTGTTCAGAAGCAGCTGCAAGACAGCAGTCCTGCAATAAAACCTCAAAAAAGGTGATCTTCTGGGATCTGTAAAATGCTATATGGACTACAGTTTACCTAAGCTGTTAATAAAAGATTTTCAAAACTTAACATAAGGCTCTTAAAAAAGGACCATGTGGCTTCACTAAGACCCCAAATACAGAGTTGTAGAATAAATTATATCTGAACACCTAAACCACTCATCTTGAACCTTAACATTCTTTTCTCAGATTTAAGCAGTGCTCTTTTCTTTAGATCTATTTAGAGCGTTTCTACAATTATCTTCTAGGACAGCAATAATCAACTGTTTTCAAGTCACTCCCCAAGCTATCCCCACCTTATCTATTATCTCTCATTCAGCGCTGGAAGGTCACATTCCAACTCTTATGCCTTATGTCACATTTTCCTTCATCCCACTGGATTTTGTTTCTTGCAAACATTTTTGTTTTCCTCTCACAGCACTCCTCCAGCCTGGGAAGAAGCCTATTATCTTCATGGTTTTCTTCTGAAGCATCCCACAGACTTTTCATATAATCATAGAATCAACTAGGTTGGAAAAGACCTTTAAGATCATCAAGTCCAACCATTACCCCAGGACTGCCAAGTCCACCACTAAACCATGCCACTGAGGGCCTCATCTACACATATCTACATCTACACTTCCAGGGACGGTGATTCCACCACTGCCCTGAGCAGCCTGTTCCAGTGCCTGAGCGCCCTCTCTCTGAAGACATTTTTCCTAATATCCAATCTAAACCTCCCCCGGTGCAGCTTGAGGCCTCTCCTCTTGCCCTATCGCTTGTTACTTAGGAGAAGAGACCAACCCCACCTTACTACAACCTCCATTCAGGCAGTTGTACAGAGCAATAAGGTTCCCCTCTGAGCCTTCTCTTCTCCAGACCAAACACCCCAATTCCCTCAGCTTTTCCTCATAGGACTTATTCTCCAGACCCTTCATCGACTTCCTGTGCCATGAAGTTAAATAATAGTCTACGCTACTGAAATGCTGAGCATGTAGGAAAAGCATGCTGACCAGCACAGCTTTGTCGTACATGGCACTCACTAAGCTCGCATCTATTCTGCAAAGTAAACCTTCTGTAGCATAAAGTCAATTCCAACCTGTATTTAAGGCCATTCTAACAGGACTCTAGCCCACTGCTAGGCCTCTTAGAACTAACAGTCAAGAATTATTACTAACGAGGAGTTACTAACACAGGGAAGAAAAGTCATCTGGAATAGATCTGGCCAGAATTTACGCCCTGGTGCACGGTGACACTAGAAACACCCAGTGAAGTGGAACAGCCACGTGCAGGGTCCGGCACAGCTCTCGCTTGGTGGAGTTCCAGGGGGGGAAGGAGGAGAGACGCATGTCAAAGTTGAAACGCCCGAGCGCTC
>NW_009932281.1:45216-57664 GCF_000696875.1 Nestor notabilis | reverse complement strand
TTTGCTACTAACTTACACTGGTTTCTCAAGCGTGTGAGTTGTAGAGCCCCTCTGAAGTTTGTTTTAGCACAGGGGAAGGGCCAGACATGGGCAGGTAAGAGAAGGGGATTTGGAATCACTTGTTTTCTGCAGCAATACCTGCTTATATTATGCAGTATTTTCATGCAGCTCAGTGCAAGAAAGAACCTGACTAAACCTGAGGTGTTAAACTGGGCTGTTGTTATCTTACATTTTGCTTTACTTCAGTTAAGAAAAAGTAGATTATAACCCGAAGTGTTCACAGGAGATTTAATACAAAAAAAAAGGGAAATAAATTGGAATTGCTGAGATGCATTAGTTTTACCCCCAAAATAATCAGGTCTTTCCTTGATGTTATTAATATGGGATTTCCTTGCTTTAACACAAAACTCAGTTTCAGTAGTAAACTGGTTCATAATCCAGCTAGTATCTACAACCACTTCTAACTGAAAAAAAAAAAAAAGTAAAATTTTCTTTCCAAAGATTCTTGGGTTTTATTCACTGAACGTGGGACCAGGGTCCTGGAGATAAAATACTCCCAATGGATGTGGAACCACACCTAAACACGGATTAAGCATTGCAAGCCTTCCCACAACAGTAGAGCAGGGCAGAAAGGGGAAAGATAAAGGATTCTATATGCAGGAGAAATCACATTTATCTCAAAGTGACAAGTAAATGCAAGAACAATGCTCTTTATCTTAGTGAACTGCAATTCTTTCTCATCTCCTTCGCAGAATACTTTTAGTGGCCAACTGGTCTGTGTCCTGGAAAAATATATTAGAGATTAATTAATAATGGATTTTTAACAATAGTGTAGAAGATATACACAGCAGAGAAAGATCAGGAAGTTGAATTGAATTATTATGCTTGCATAGGTTTTTAGATTGACTACTTTATGCTTTTGATTAAATTATTATAATTTATGTGCTTTACAAGTAGCAATCTTCTGTGAGAGATTATTTTCTCTTGACCCGTCTCCATCTAGAATTATTTCCATGGCAACAGTTTGATTGATTTTAGAAAGAAACAAAATTATGAACTTCCATTACCACTGGGTGAAAAAACCTGGTTGGATTTAAAAGCAAAAATACATCAGATTTTTGCTTTATAAAAGATAAATAATAGCCTTTGAAGGTGTCACAGCTATATAAAGAGGAAATTCAAACCTGATATTCCTTTGTAGCAAAAGTGTTGTTTTCAAAACAGGGTTATAAAAGTACTATTATCATAAGACATAATAAATCTAATGTTTATCTCTATTTGAAAGTAATGGGACATGAAAGATCCATTACTTCTCCTGAGTCAGCAGACTGATAAATGAAGGCATAATAACCATTATTTCAGATTTCCCTGTAATTTCCTCTGTGTTGAAATGTTTAGATCAGTTAAACGTTTTAAATGTAAGGCATAAATTAGAGAAATGATGTAAGCTGGGAGGGACATATGACACTCACGCTTGGGTGAGGGATCAGATGAAGCACTCCTTGGAACATTAGCAATTATCACTGAGTGTGCAACAAGGGTGGAAAGGGAGATCCCAGCAGACTGGAGAAGAGCAAACAACAGCAGGAAAGGGAGAAGGATGTGCATGAAGACAGACTAGTCAGACTCACTTTGGTATCTGGACGGGTTTTGCGTGAGTTATTCACAACTTTATAAGCACCACCAGGATAAAATGCAAATATATCAAAGTAGACATTTCAAAACCAAGTCATATGAGTCCAGTCTGACCTCTTTCTTTGACAAGATAACTGGTCCCATGAACAGGGAAAAGTAGCTGATACGTTGCATCATGACTTCAGAGATGCTGTTGTCATGGCCAAATGATGTTCTTATATACAAACTAACAGAACATGAAAGAAATTAAATCATAAGCAGGTAGGTGCTGAACTGCTTGATACACAGCACTCAAACACAAGCTGTCAATAATTTACCTTCTAATGAATTTTTCTTTACAATAGATTGCAGATATTTCAGTCAATTTGGTTTTCACTTCAAGTTCAGATAGTGGAGTACAGGATGCACTTTCATTTGTGGAGGGATGAAGCCCCTGGAGGGAAATTTGCAAACCTACTTAAGCGAGCAGTAGGACTCAGAGCAAAATCTATAAGTCAGGGGAAAAGCACAACCAACAAAGCTGAATGCAGTAAAATGTTGAATTTGGGAAGCAGGGATCAAATGTGCAAATACAAAGGAGGCAGCAAAACAGCCCCTCCTTCCTCCCCCCAAATAAAAAAACAAACAAACCATCCCCAAGCATGAGTTTATATTGCATAGAATGTATTCTGGGTTATATCAATAAGAACATCACAGGCTGTGATTTTGCTCTCCTCTTTGATGTTGATTCTTGGGCTTGTGTGCTAAACCCAGGTGAAGAATGGTTGGCTACAGTCCAGGGTGGGCAGCTGTGCCAGAGGTTTAAGGAATTTGAGTCAGGAGGAATGGTAGACAAGTTACGCTGGAAAAGAGAGGACTGAGGGGAGAAGAGTGGGCAGCAGTCCCTGAGTGTGGTAGGAAGGACAGCAAGCAGCTCTATCTGTCTGTCCAGTAGCACAGGGCAAAACCTATTCCATAGAAGCTGCCACAAAGAAATAGTAGGAAAATATTTCTAACCGTAAAGTGGTAAAGCAGTGGAAGGAGTGGTCTGGGGGGGTTCCTGAACCTCTTCTGCTGATGATCTTAAAGAGCAGGTTAGATGAGTCTTCACCGGGAACCGTCTAGCTATGCTTACTCCTGCCTTGAAACTGGCCCAGAGGAATTAAGTTCTGTTACTGTCATATGGGTTGGTGCATGAATGGAATGGCGCATGAATGCATGTGTGGGTGCATGAATGGAATGGTGCATGAATGCATATGTGTTGGTGCATGAATGGAAGGCCACCAACACGTAGACTGTGGAAGATGCAGCTGGATGATGACTTCTCCTGTTCGAAAGTTTCCTTCATATTCAGTGGAGGCTTTCTTCTCCATCACTCAGATGTCAGCAGAAGACATCTGGAAGCAGGAGGTACCAGAAGACTATTTTTACCATCCAGGTTCACAGGTTTACCCTGGTGTAATTCTCTTGATGCAAACTCCCTGGGTGCACTGTAGAAGAGCATCTATGCTTCTGACACCTCTTCAAAGCTCAGCTCCTACACTCACAGAGCACCACCTATCCTGGGCACATGGAAGACTGATACCTCAGAAAAGCACAAAACCCTCCGTTCATTTTCAGAGCTACCCTCACTTACATGCTCAGGTTTGGGTATATATTTATGTACTTATGTACTTCACTGAACAGGGTCCAGAGGGAGAACAGCAGTGCCAGGAGCAGAGTCAGATTTGCCTGAAGGCTTCCTGAGACACTTGCAGGATATACCTGGAGTTTCATTAGCAAAAAACCCTCCATCACCTAGGCAGGCCCTAAACCTGTAATCTGATCACACCAATAATCTAGGTTCAGCTATCAAGATCTCTGTATCGTGACACTGTAATTGCTCATTATTATGCCTTTTTATAAGTGCACCATGCCCCTTGGGCAGAGCAACTGCTGGGGTGAGCAGGCTTTTCAGCTGTAAGGCAATCAGGGCTTATGCAAAAGGATCTGCCGGTAACATGCATGTGGTGTGATCCCTGCTGTTAAGCAACTGAAAACAACTTCCTGCAGAGAACCATTTGATCCAGCCAGATGAAACTCACTTTGGATAGTTTCCGTTTCTCAAATCATAGTGGATAAAGCAACAAGCACCTTATCAGGCTGTGGAGAACGTTGCTCTCTTCTACAGTTTTTAGAAACAATCGTTGCCATGTTCCCAGTGGATCTTTTCTTCTCCTTCCAACATGTTTCTCCCTTTCTTGTAAATTTTCAGGCTTGTCTAGGAACTCTTTTTAGATTCTAATCCTTTAATCTCAGTGTGATAAAGTTTCTCTTAAAAGCTAGTAGTGGAAGTGCTCTTAAAAGTTGCTTGGAATGCACATAGCCTTTCAGAAGAAAACCAAACTCGTGTTTATATCTTCTCTCTAATTTAAATCATGTCTATACAAGGAGGCCACAGCCAGAGTGGCTGTAAGTGGACCAGGGAAGTTTATTCCTAATACTGTTAAACTTTCCTGTCTTGTGGTAATAACAAGCTGAGGTCTAAATACTTTGGGGAAAAAAGTTGGCTCTGTGGGAGAAATGTGAACCAGATTGGTTTTAATAACAAGACCTTGTGTTCACACATTATTTTGAACTTTTCAAGGTGCAGAAAAATCATTTATAGTTTAGTTGCATGGTCCCATTAGAGTCTGGTACTGGCTGAGTTCAACCAAAGCTTAATGGCTTTGAAACACTAACGTAATCTTCTACAGGGACATTGCTGTCTTGTCTGCTGCCTGCTCTGGGCCAGTGTAGGCTACTCCTTCCAATGTGGAGGCATTAGGTACCAGCAGCTTGGGGACAGGACACCTCCCAAGCTGGGCTGCTCAGAAACATGACTTCTTACCTGTTGTTTTCTTTGCTAAGGAGGTTAAGTATTTAGAAAAGGGCTCTGGAGAGCAATGGGTTTGAGTCACCGGGACATGCAGGCACGCGGTGGGGGTCCAGGCATTGCTCAGAGACCAGAGGCCAGGACCTGTCACTTCCCAGTTGGTGGAATGCTTGCTTCCCCAGACTACTGGCTGAGGTTGCTCATATCACGAAAGGCTCTTTGCTCAATAGTTTTCTCTTGTGCATTTACTGTTAGCAGTTAATAGCTGTGAGCTCTCCTGTGCATAGGTTTCCTTCTGGTCTGTGAGATCTACAGTACTGTAGTGAATGGCCCTGAAAGCTTTTCTGTGCCTTTCTGCACACCTTTGCTCCTGGGAAATGGCACTTTCACAGGCAAGAGACTTCCAGGAACAGAAAATAGTGCTATGAAGCATCTTAAAAGCCCACATTCCTTTTCTTCCCATTTTTGTTAAATAAAAAGAGCCTACTTCAGCCCAGGCTCATCTTCGAATATCAGCAATTACTTTACCTTCATTTGACTTACTTCTATGGCACAAAACCCTGGATCTAGTCTTGACTGCCTGCTCTTCTTTCACTGGACAGCCTGAAACAGCCTCTCCTCAGCTTGCAGCTGAAGGATCAGAGTGAAAGCCAGAGAGCACCTGCTTCTCCCTTCCCCTCCAGGCTATTTTTAAGAGTCAGCTGGCCGCGGAGGCATCAGCTACCACAGCAGATATGTGGGTATGTGGCACTCCCTAGCATCAGCCTCCAGGATGTTACTGGGGCTTGCTTCTACCCAGTGCTGCAGTGCAAAGGGAGAAGGCAGAGCCCAGTGCTCTCCCTGTCCCAGCCACCCCTCATGTCCCGGTCTGTGCAAGCACGGCTGTCTCGAGAAGGCTGAAAATTCCTTTTTTTTTATACCCCTGACTCTCTGCTCCAAACATGCTTGGCAGGATTTATCTGGCACCTACTGCTCTTTAATTTTGCTCTCTCTTACTACAAGGCTTGAGCTCTCTAAGGACCAAAAGATTTCCGGGTCTTTCTCTGGCTTAGTTATTTTTAGGCTTTAAAGTTCAGCAGTGATCTTTTCCTCCTCCTCATGCCTGACTTGTGTCCTACTGGGATAAGAGGGAGAGCCTGTGCTTCCTTCAACTTCGGTCATCACCTCCTTGTTTTTGAGGATAACAATCTCATAAACAACATTAGATTCTTGTGTTTCAATTTCATGGGGAAGATTAGTTTTCGTGCTGCAGCAGCTGAAGATTGAATGTGGAAGCAGACCCCAATCAATTCACCAATTTGGAAGTGTCTTTACCCATCTTTTCTTCGTTTGCAATACTTATTTAGACATATTAATAACTGAATAGAAATTCAACTGCTTTCAGACAAACTGGGGCATCAGTTCAATAAGAACAAAGCATTTCATTAAAAGGAGCTCAGTAAGATGAAAACACTTATTCCAAAACCAGCTTATAAGAAAAAGGGTAACAAACTGTTATCCATGCCAATTGCAAACTAGAAATAACTGGAGTTTGCAAAGATACTGGTTTAATCACTAACTGAAAGGACTATTGTTCTGCAAACCTCAAGGCAGGACCTGTTTGTGGGATCCAGTCCAGTCCCTGAAATGAGGGCTAATGCAGCAGCTTCCCAGCACTACAATCTTTGCTCCTTGCATGCACTCTCTGAGCAAGGGAGCATACAGGGTCCTTCTCAACACAAGAGGTATCACACCTTCCTCCTGTGCCTCCCCAAGCCCAGAAAGCAGAATGTCTGTGCTCACTGGCAGTTTAGCAAGACAAGAGGCAACTCTGCCAGTTGGGTTCATTAGCACTGTGGCCGGTGCACCCCACTTTGGGGACAAGTGGATTTCTGTGTGCTGGGTTTTAGGAGGATGCTTTGGGTTGAGAGGCTTTTTCCACAAACAGGCACAGGCAATTCAGCCCTTCCAGACCATTTCTGGTAAATGGGATGCTGGGTTTCACATGTTCCGAGTGGGCAATATGGGAAAATGCCAGCCACCCACGTGCCTTTGTGCCACTTGTGTTGGCTTCAGAAGTGTCCGTCTGGATTTAAATAGGAGCCTTTCAAAGCCAGAGTTTAAATGGAGCAGTTAGGGCTGCTTTGTCCCAGAATAGTAAATGCTGGGAACTGTAGGTTCATTGCAGCAGTCGGGCTCAGCTGACGGCCTTTCTTTGTGCTGCTCAGATTTATGTGACCTTGTGTCCTGAGATCCATGGCCAATGGCTGTGCGTCCTTTGGGACACTGAAAGTCAATACCGCCCCGCCTGTGTGTATGGACATGGCAGCTGGCTCTTTGCAGACTCTGACAGTAGGATTTTGGTCACTGATTTAGCTTCAGTGCTATATGAAACCAACTGTTGTACAATATATGAAGCTGCCTGAAGCACGTCTCCACACAGTAATTAATCAGGTAGGCAAAGCAAGGCTGTGCCCTCTTGGGACATGTTTCATTTTCACCCTAGACAACTGAGGATCCACTGCAAATTGCCTTACCAGGAGAGACTTCCCTGCTGCTGACCACCCTGGCCTTATCCCCATGGAACCACAGAGGGACAGCACAACCCACTAAGGTGACAGGGAAAGGCTCTCACCCCACAACCTTGCCAAGGCAGACATTTTCTCATCCTTCTCTCTCTAAACTCAGAGGATTGAAGGCCTCCATTATTCATAGTCTCAAGCCTGGAGCGTTGTCTTACAACCTTATAGCCCTTGTGAGATGTTGTTCACCTGGAATATCTTCATATTGCAGCAGGTTAAACGTGCTCCTGCATACAGGAGCTGTAGGTACAGGTTTTGGGGAGGAGGTGGCAAAGGAAGTCAAGAAAATGGGATTTCTCTCCAGGTGAAATCTGTGACCACTGTCGTGCAGAAGATGAATAGCAGCTTTGTTCGTGTGTTCCTGAACACAGGCATTGCACTGTGCTAAAACACTACTGACAGCAATACACTTGTTTTGTGCCAGGCATGCCCAGATAGTAGCTGCTGAGGCCTTGGATGTAGGAGA
This sequence comes from Nestor notabilis, assembly GCF_000696875.1. Lineage (NCBI taxonomy): Eukaryota > Metazoa > Chordata > Aves > Psittaciformes > Psittacidae > Nestor > Nestor notabilis. The sequence goes on along the minus strand of NW_009932281.1, from coordinate 50,169 downwards.
ACATGGAGTAGTGTTAGCAGCCCGGGTGTAATAAGGCACCTGGTAAAGCACTCTGGTTCTCAAGTTTGATTATTCAATGAATTTAAGCCCAAACTCAGTGTAAACTGCCCTTGAGCTGCATTAACGGAGCTTTGCTTATACCACTTCCCAGAGTTCTTGCTTTATTATATTGGAAATTATATTCCCAGGTATTAGAACACCTGTTGCTACGCTTTCCCTTAGTGTAAATTACCTGTGAAATGATGTTATTTAACTGGTATAGAATAATGCTGGCTGTTTGCTTACAGCTCTGGAGATGACAAGCTTACAACAGGGATAATAGTGGTATGTTCATCAGGTACTGGCACTTCTGAAAATGGTTGGCAGTGCTTGCTCTGAAATTGGGAAGGGATCTAACGATCCAGAACTAATCTAATTTGCACGGATATTTTACCTTAAATGCCACCTTGAACAAAACTTAAATTCTGCAAAAATGTTTAGGGAGGCAGATAAAATGAGACTGAGAAAATGGAGACAAACAGAAAACAGTACATATCTGAAGGAAGCTGAACTACCCTCTGGAAGTTCTCATCTCTCCCAGTGGATTATACAGCGAGCCTGACAGGTAACCGGCTATGACTGTATGCTTATTTTTAGCACCCAATGTGTCAAGACTGCTTCTCTCCGAGCACAAGTCTCAATTGCTCACGGCCCTCTTGAACCCAGAGGGTCTCATGATGATGTGCTGAGCAGAGGGTGATCTCTGTCGCTGTGTGATGTTAATAGACTTGGCCTAACAGGTCACTACTGAAAGTTTAAACAGTTCAAGAAGTGGAAACGAGTCCCATTTGAAGGCAGGTAGGCATATTTGAAAAGTCATGGCAGAAACTGCAGAAACTTCTAGGAGGTGAAGAAGAAAAGGAATGAAAACAGAGCATTAGGCATGTTCAAGTAGAGGGCTAGGCAAGGCAGAGGCAGTCAAACTGCAGGCTCCCTGCTGAAAGGAGACTCAGTCCCTCCTGGAGAGGAAGGATTAAAGAAGGATTATTTCTGTCACTGTTTCAAGCTGGTTGCAATGTGAGGTCTCACTTTCAGGTAGAAATTGGACTTGGCTCTAACTCCTGCAGAGAAGCAGGAGGGGTGGAGCAGAGGAAAGGGGGTATTGCAGCTTTGCTGAGCTTCTTGGGCTACTACAAGGCACTGGGTGACTGTGGATGCATGCCTGCTGGCCTGCTGTGTGTTATCTTTGGATGGGTGATACCCCAGTGCTGCAGCAGCATTGTGTTTACATGTCTACAACACAACATGAAGAGCCATCTCCGCTCCTGGGCCTGGGTCTGCACAGCACTGAAAATGCTGGGGAAACCCAACTCCCTCCATGGCCTCGGCAATTCCCTGAGCAGGGTGTGATGCTGCAGAGGGGGAGGAAGGCTCCAGCACCCTCCTCCTCTGCAGCCTCTACCAGGAGTGATGCCCCAGTCAGACTAGCTGTCGAGGTGTTGGTAATGATGGCGAGATCCCTGAGACATCTTTGACACCCCTCCAAGCACTGCTGATGAATTCAGCCACAGTACAGCACCATACTTGGTGGTATCAGGACCTGCATTATGTACCTGTCTACCTATTTTTCTTTCTGTGGGGTGGAGGTAAAAGATTTAGGGGGTTCAGGATCATCAGAGTCACCCAGTATCAGACCTCATTGCTGTGGGTCATTTTTTTGGTCTGGTATCTCCCCAGTAGCCAGTTGAATCAAACTTTTCCCCTTCGCTGCAGGGTTTCTGGCTTTGAGATCAAGTGGGAAGTTGAAAGGAGGGAGGAGCAGAAGCAAAAATGCATGAATACAGAAAGAACTATGCAAGAGCAAAAGCTGCAGCAGACTGCTGCTGGCACCATGCTGGGATCATGAAGAGGCAGAAAGCTGTTCTGAACACACAGAGTTTTCATGGATAGATGCTAAATAAGTTGCAAATATTTTCCCACTCTCCTCCTCCCTTCACAAATTGAGTAGGAAAACAGCAGGAAAAGGGCCACCCTCAGGGGTGCATACTGGGACCAGTGCTGTTTAATATCTTCATCAGTGACACAGACAGTGGAATTGGTGCACCCTCAGCAAATCTGCAGATGACACCAAGCTGAGTGGTGCACTTTGACATGCCTGAGGGTCAGAACGCCATCCAGAGGGATCTGGACAAGCTCAGGAAGTGGGCCCATGTGAACCTCATGAGGTCCAACAAGACCAAATGCAAGGTCCTGCACCTGAGTCAGGGCAACTTCCAGCATCTGTGTGATGAAGGTAGGCTGGGGAAGAAGGGACTGAGAGCAGCTCTGCCCAGGAGGACTTCAGGGTACTGGTGGATGAAAAACCAAACATAAGGTGGCAACGTGTGCTTGGAGCCCAGAAGGACAACTGCATCCTGGGGTGCATCAGAAAAGTCTTCAAACTCATGGAAGACATGGACCTGTTGAAGCAGGTCCAGAAGAGGGCCACGGAAGTGATCAGAGGGCCGGAACACATCTATTATGGAGACAGACTGAGACAGTTGGGGTGGTTCAGCCTGGAGAAGAGAGGCTCTGGGGAGACCTTATTTCAGCTTTTCAATACTTAATGGGGGCTTATAGGAAATACGCGGACAGAGTTTTGTCGGGGCCTATATCAATAGGACAAGGGGGAATGCTTTTAAACTAAAAGAGGGTAGATTCAGGCCAGATATAAGGAAGAAATCTTCAATGAGAGTGGTGGACCAGTGGAACAGGTTACCCAGAGAAGTAGTAGATGTTCCTTCCCTGGGAACATTCAAGGTCAGGTTGAACAGGGCTCTGATCAACTTCATCTAGTCGAAGATGTCCCTGCTCATTGCAGGGAGGTTAGACTAGACAACCTTTAAAGGTCCCTTCCAACCAAACTATTCTAGGATTCTGTGATTCTGTAGTCCTTCCTTTCCTGTTTTTGACTACACACCTGTAACATCTGAAGGAGTCACACCAGGAACCAGGATTTGCCTTCCCAGTTCTGGATGACCAAAGTGGAAATAAGACCAGTCTATGGTGTTATAAAGGCAATACAACAAAAGGTGCCCTATAAACCCCAGCTGCCCAAGTGTGTACCCTAGGGCCTCATGGCCATTTTACTTGCCCACCCTTGCTTGCATCATGTTGGTGCAAGAACAGGTAAGAAAGCAAGTGGCGGCCTGGCCTTCCCCATTCAGACAGTGCCAAATGTCACCTCTAGCTCACAGCTGAGGCTGGTCTGGTCTCCATGTAATGTGGGAATAATAGTAGGAGCCAGAAGGGATGTGTGAGTTTGAGTGGACACTGTTGCTGCAAAGCAGACAGCAGTTACACTTTTTGCCTCAGTATTTCAGAAAAAAAAAAGTCAATTTGTATGCTCCTTCTTTTTCCTAATTTAGGTGGTTGGAGGGTGCTAAAGAGCAGCTCATTGGTGTCCCTGCAGCTTACTAGCTCTAGCCTGCCCAGCATCCTCAGGTTTTTAGCTCCAGGCACTGGCATGGGTGCAAGATCTATCAGTCACCACTGTGCTGCAGAAAACAAAGGAGATCTCAACACAGCAGGAGCCAAAGATGCCTGAAAAACAGTTTCTCCTTGTTCAAACATGCAGAATCCATGCAAGGAGTCAGGCCGGTCATGTATAAAGTCTTGAGAAAGGGAAAGGATCTGCATTAATCTTCATCTGTTAATGAGAAAGCCTGCTTTATTACAAGCTGAAATTCAGCATTAATTAAGTTGCTCACCTTCCTCCAGAGACAGTAAGTATACTGATAAACAGCATGTGATTTGAGTGCAAGTTGGCAGGCAAAACACAGTAGCTTAAGTAAAGAGGCCTGTGATAACAGGCAGCCTCTCCACCTAGAACAAAGATGTGGGTAATGCAAGTGGTGGGAAGCCACAATGGTCAAAATGTTGTGTAAACCCCAGCTCCTGTCCTGCCCTCGGCCCAGTTTGACTTCCGTAGAAATCCTGTGTGGGAGCTGGCAGGATGCTGTCAAAGCTGCTGCAAGGGGGAGGTGGCAGGTGAGTGAAACCCCCAGCACATGGGAATGAGTGAAGCCAGTGAGGTGGACTGCAGAGACAAGGGAGGGCTGCCCCGGAGGCTACTGTCTTGTGCAATTCACTGCTCTTCCAGCTCTGAAGCTGGGTTTATAAGACCCAGTGAACACCTTCAACAAAGGCCTCCAAAATACCTCAGTATGTGACTTCCCTGCTATTGTGAGCCACCAGTCCTCACAGATGTCCAGGTGGGCACTATTCACTCCTCTCCCCTCATCTACCAGGCCAGTCATTTCATCATACAAGTTTGTCAAGTTAGTCAAGCATGCCTTCCCCTTACGAAACCATACTGACTGGTGACTTTCTTGTCATTCATGTAGCTGGAAACAGCTTATAGGGATGAAGCTGAGGTTGGTCAGTCTGTGGTTCCTTGGGTCTCTTTGTTCTTCTTGAAGATAGGAGTGACATTTGCCTTTTTCCAGGCTTTGGGCACTTACTCCTCCTATTTTATGGGAAAATATGCCAGTCCTTAAAAGGTGTTGTAAACCAGCATTATTGCTGAAGAGACTACATGTAAGAGAGGATTTTGCTGGCACAGAACAGGCTTCAATACCTGCAAACACTTCAGAAACAAAAGGTGCCTCAGAAACCAGGAAGAGGATGGTTTTGACTCCAGCTTTCCGTGTTTCAACTCCAGCCATGGATTCACAAATAACACCTGGCACACCTCTGCACGGGTGATCTTGCACTGTGAGTGTAATGACAGGGAAAAAGAAGTTGATGTCCCTATGGTTGTCTTTTTTTTTTTCTTTCCCTAACGACTGACTTCTTGCATGACGCGGAGCTTGCATCACTCCCAATGACTCATCTGTGCTGAAGAATCCCAACTCTGCAGTGAACTGTGTCAACCATTCTCCACTTGTCAGAGGAAATGCCTTGATACTCATCCATACAGCAAACAAAGTAAGA
>NW_009932281.1:44863-45190 GCF_000696875.1 Nestor notabilis | reverse complement strand
GAAAGATATCCAGTAGAGATGCAAATTAATCTCCCTCTACAAAGCCCTTTTTAGATCCTGGGATTTTGTGCACTTATTCCTTCTATTAAATGTGACATATTGAAAGCTTCCCTTTGCCAAAAATTCTCTTTCACTTTCTCTCTAACCTTACTTAGCTAGTTCATGAATAAAAAAGGGCAGATTCAAGGAGAAATAAATACAATTAATTAAACACTTGAGACTGTTGGGGAAAAATGGCATATATAAAATCTTCAGGAAACACTCAAAATTTTAATTGTTTCATTTTGCTGGAGCTTTTGGACTATTAATTAACAGTAACATTCAAAA
>NW_009932281.1:28407-44832 GCF_000696875.1 Nestor notabilis | reverse complement strand
AGGAAGAAATTCTTTACTAACCATTCCCTTGCTTGCAAGGAGCCTAACCAAATCCGTCCACACTATCCTTGCTCCTTCTCCCATTTCCTCTTTGCATCCAAGCTTGCAGCACCCACTGCCTGATCTAGGTAAAATAAAAAAAGCATTAAATATACCTTTGTTCTAGCTCAACAAAGGGCTGTTTCTTGAAACAGAATGAGATATTTGCCTAATGTGGGAGGTCCCTGGCAGGCTGCATGTAGTTTGTGCAGCTTTGTGGTCTGCAACCACAAGCATGTTTTAGAGTCCTAGTCTTGGGCTGAGCCCACAGGCAGCAGAGCCCATGGTCAGGCTGGTTCTCACTGGCTTCCAAAAGGCAGGTGCAATGCTTTCCTCCTGCTGCCCGTTTGTGGTCCCATCTCCCAGCATTCTCACCTTGCAGTGCAGGGCCCCCCCTGTTTCAGCAGGGACATCTCGTTCCTCGTTCACAGCAGGGGTTGGATGAAGCTTCTGGAGGTGGAGATCTCTGAGGAGGCAGTGCCACCAAACAGTGCACCTCCAGAAGGTGCACAGCAGCCCCACATGCCACCCCACGTGACAACTAGCTCTTTCCTGCTGTGGTGGTTGGAGACCAGCCATCCCCAGCAGGCACGGGTTTACTGACAAAGATAAATGGCCATGAGGCCTTGGTGAGCACTGGTTAGTACAAAGCTCCAGCACATTGTATGTCTGTAGCAGGACATGTAGCTTGGCTGGAGCCAGCATTGCTGGATGTGAGCGGAGACAACATCCTAAAATAGCCAGGGGCAATGGCAAGGGCACGGAGAGCATCCCAAGGAATGGGAGGCTCTGCCTGGCAGAGGGTCGGACACATTGGCTCCCATGCCCAGTGGGAGTGGTGATGATGACTCTCTGCACTGACATTTCAGCCTTGAGGAGATATGAGGCAACTCAGTGAGCTGTATCCTCTCTCACTGCAAGCTAAATGATGTCAAGCCTAACCTCTGCTGCCAGAGGCTCAGCTCACGCTCGGGCACTTGCTGCTGCTGAGGTGCTGTGTGATAACTTGCCAATCTGCAAGTTTTGGAGCCTGTGTTTCGGAGCCTCTTAATAAGTGAAATCAGGAGCAACTCCATAAAAGTCAATTACACCAGTGCAAAGCATCAGCAACAAGTCTTCTGTACACTTATTTGTGAGTCTAGGCCCACAGGTCATGTGTTACTCAAAACTCTACAGAAAAAAATGAAAGCCTGGCTGGCACTCACTGAAGTAACTGCTTCAAGCTAAGATTTATAGGAAATGAGCTGTGTAATGGGAAACAGATCTTTCCTTCTGAGCTCACGTGCCACTAACTAGTTTTACTATTTTCCACGTGTCCCTGCCAGTCATCTTTCGCCATGGTGAGCTCACTTTTCTTTATCAACATCCTTTGGGAAGTCAAGGTTAACTTGGGAATTTTTTTTATTTAGAAAACATCTTCCGTGGGACTGAGTCAATGTAATGAGCTCCTGCAGCATAGCGAGAAAAAAGGCAGTTCCGAGAACTGCTGTGCTCTTGCTTCTTGTTGCGACTTCCAGCAAACACCCCAGCAGAGCTGCAGCTGGGCCCTTGGGGAAAGGCAACCTGCACCAGCCCTGGGGGCCAGGCACTAGAAGGCCTCTGCCTATGGTGCTGAGCTGGTTGGTGGTCCCTGGCACACATCTGGCCCTGATGGTCTTCCCAGGTCTAGAAGCCAGCTCACACCATGGACATTAGCATGGTCCCCCTGTGCCAATTGGTGTCAGGGCTGGATGTCCTGCAAGCTATCACCTACCAGTAGGGTTGTAAGATCCTTTTTAATGAGCAGCTGAATACTCTTGTTCCTACCTCTCAGTCTGGAACCGTATCTGCTCCACAAAGAGGTACGCTCAGAAGCTGCTCATTAACAGGTATGGGTTCCTCCTTCATATCAAATCTTCTCCATGTCCAGTGTTTTAATGCTGGAGGTTTTCTTTCTAAAGCACAGGTGCAGGCACAGGAGAGAAAGGCCCCAGCACAGGAGATGTCCTTGCCAAGATGTCTTCTGCAAAGACAAAGCCACTGTCTCATCCAAATGCTTTCTCAGCAGCAGTGGTGCAGTCTGTCCTTGAAAGACTCAACTTGAAGAAAGTCTGTCTTCAACAGAAGGGCACAGGCTGCTTCATATGGCAGATGCAGGCCAACTGAAATTGCTCAGATTCTTAACTGTACTTATCCTTATGCTTATTCTTAAGTGCGAATTGTCCTGAATGATTTCTTTAAACACTGAGCTGTGCAGGGGTAGGATTAACAGCAGCTCTGCTTTGTGCCATGCCTGGCCAGACTATGGTCAGAGGAGTACAGGACCACCTTTGCTGTGTGAGCCCTGCGCTGGCTGCACATGAAGCTGCTCTGTGTTATGTGGCTAGGGTAGGACAAGGCACCCCGAACTAAAGCATTTGTGGTTTAGCATAAACTAGACAATGGTTTTGGAGAGGGCAGCCATGGTTGTACATACCTGCAGTAAGAACCTCGAGGTGCATATGTCTTATTGGGCAGGGCTGTTTTTTCTTGCTGAGATCTGGCTCTGGCTCAATGTGTGGTCAAAGGCCAGATGTGAAGCCAAGACTTTTATTAGCTCCAGGAGAGACCACATTCATCTCAACCTGACCTTTTTCTTTTAAACCCTGGTGGTAGAGGAGTTGCTCAGATTAGAGACAAAATTGACAGAAAGCAGCAAGGGTTTCTGAATGGTTTTGGTATCCACAGAAATTTCAGCTTATTGAAGCAATTTCCTGACTCTTTTAATCTAACCTCTAAACCCAGCAGTTTAATCCTGAAGGGCAGGGAAACGTTTGGAAATCTATTAGATTCTCTACCGCTAGCTGTTTCTGTGGGAAAATGGGAGTTGGCTATAGGAGCAAATGAACAATAGTAACACCCAGCAAGTAATTCCTTGCCATTTTAATTACACTACGCTACAAATCACACACGTATTGCGTCTGCCCATGTGTCTGAGCATGGGGGGCTGGACTCTGGCTTTCCCCCAGCCCCTGTGAAGGCAAAATATCTCAACACTGGGGAAAACCTGGAACAGAGGTACAGATCTGTTCTTTTGTTCATAAATACACTACTACTTCAATTAAATTAAACTCCAACCCTTCCTTTATGACGTGAAGGTAATGCCAAATAACTCCTTGAGGTACAAAAGCCACATGGTAATATGTTTAAAATCAAAATATCTGTGAATATTTTCTTTAAAAGCACTCATAGGTTTCAGGTTGTCTCATCGCTCCTGCTCCCTTATGTTGTATTCCTTTTATTGAGGTGCCAGGCTGGTGTCAGAAAGGCAGTAGCCAGGTCTCCGTGCAGTAGCTCACCTTCATGTATGTTGGACTGGAGAAGGCAAGAAGGTGCTGCTGCCCACAGCAAGGTATCACCACATGGCTGCATCTGCCCCATGGACTGTGGTAGCAGCTGCTTATTGCCGGTCCCCAGCCACCGGGTGCAGCATCCTGAGGCAGTCATTGCTGGAAATCCCGGTGTGCCAAAAGCAGAGCAAGGAGCATGCTTTCCTTTTTGGCTTTTGTAAGTGTTTCCTTTGGGTTGTCATTATGTTTGCACTCTTACAGGAGGAATTAGGTGACTGGCTATTAGAGACCTTATCAAAGGCAATGATGTGAAAGGAAAAAGGAGCCACCCTTTTTGTACTCAGTTCATGAGGCTTTGCAGGAGACATCCTGAGCTGCTCTGACCATAGGCAGAACAACCTTTAAAAGGATGGAGCAATTCGCATACTGAAAAGCGTGAAAAAGCCCCAGAATCTGGTAAGAAACAAACCAATTTTATGTATGCATTGTCCTTGTTTACGAAAATCTGCTGGACAATCCCAAAGGCACATCCCCACACAGATGGAATATTGTTTCTAGGGAAATGGAGACTGCAGCTTTTTAGACAGTTAGGAACACGTAGCTTTGTCTCGTATTTACCAGCCTCACCTGCAATCTGCATCATGCATTATAGCACCACATTCTTAAAGACGTAAATGGGAATGAGATGGGAAAGTGTCAGCAAGGCATAAACCACATTCCTTTTCCCTAGCATCATCTGTTCCCAGCTCCCAGGGCACTGTCACACTTTCCTCATTAAAGGTGGAAGCCAATGGGAGCTGGGTGTCCTTGCTTCTCTGAGCCCAGACAACCAGCTAGATGTCAAAAATTTTTCAGATTGCCTCAGGAGCTGCTGCACAGAAGAAAGAAAAAAGATACATATAAATTTGAGAACCTTTTTCATAGAATCATAGAATCGTTTAGGTTGAAAAAGACCTTTAAGATCATCCAGTCCAACCATTAACCTAGCACTGCGAAGTCCACCACTCCACCATGTCCCTAAGTAAGTGCCACATCTGCATATCTTTTATATACCTCCAGGGATGGTGACTCCACCACTTCCCTGGGCAGCCTGTTTCAATGCTTCACAACCCTTTCGGTAAAAGAATTTTTCCTAATATCCAGCCTAAGCCTCCCCAGGCACAGCTTGAGGATGTTACCTCTTGTTCTATCAGTTGTTACTTGAGAAAAGAGACCAGCTACCTCCTCATTCCATCCTCCTTTCAGGCAGCTGTAGGGAGCAATCAGGTCTCTCAGCCCTGAGCCTCCTTTTCTTCAGGCTGAACAACCCCAGTTCCCTCAGCCATTCCTCATAAGACCTGTGCTCCAGAACCTTCACCAACTTCGTTACTCTTCTCTGGCCACACTCCAGCAACTCCATGTCTATCTTGTAGTGACGGGCCCAAAACTGAACACGGTACTTGAGTTGCAGGTACAGTTAGTTCCCTTTCGTTATTGCTGAACTACTTATCATCCAGGCTTTCCAAAATACACCGCTAATTCAGCTGGTTGCAGGAGAGCAAAAGGTATTTTTCTCCTCAAGTGTCCCCCCTTGTGAGTTTTAAAACATGTTTCACTTCAGGTTTGAAAGGAACTTGGAGTGAATCCTGGGTTCAGGTTCATCCCTGGCACACCACCTTCATGACGGGCAAGTAATCCACTGACGTCATGCCCCAGCCGCAGCCTGCCTCCTGATGCTGTAAGTATTTAATGGCTTCACAGCCAGAGAATGTACTTTTTTTGTCCACTGTCAGGAGGTCTCAGAGCCTTCTGCTCTCCTGCTTAGGGAGGCAGCTCTTCACATGAGCTGTCTGTGACGCTCCGCTCCTTCCTCCTGCTGAAACGGAGTTATGTCGTTATGGGTGTTTTAAATTGCTTAAAGAATCAAAGATATTAGCAAAAGTGGGTTTAATATGATATTGTAAAAGTGTGACATAAGTTTGATGGAAAGGTTCACTCTGCTACTATAAGGCACAACCATTTGAACAGTGATTTAAAACTACTAAGGCACAAATGAAAGTTACCATAGAACAAGGTTATGCATGATACTGGTCACTTACCAAAGATCTGCTGTTGGTAAAATGCCTCTCATCCTCAAGGAGCAACCTTGAGAGGCATCCTAGCTCAAGGGGAGGTCACCACCACACAGCCAGGGTGCCTAGCAGGGAGAGCTCAAAGGTGGCTCACTTAGGAGGTCGTATTTATGGAATAAGGCAGTTTGGCTCTTAGTCAAATTACATGCAATGGGAAAGGTATGCACAAGACTCTGCGTACCCACAACATTCTTTGTTCATTGATAAATGAGTCTTGGAAAACCCACGCACTATTCATGTGTTAATCACATGATCTGCGTTCCAAACTTACACGCATCAGTGCTCACTGGGTCACTCTGCCCCTTTGTGGGTTTCCTGGAGGGGTTCTTGGCCTGGCTATGGCTCAGGTCTTTACCTCCATTGGAGCCTACACCAAACTACTGCTAATTTGATTAAAGGGGTCAAGTGCAACCATCCCAGGTTAGTAGCTGTATCTCCCCCAGGATGCGGTGGCACAGCACAGCCAAGATCTGTTACAGGGCAGAAAATCGCGGCAGTTTGAACACCCCAAAAAGAAACTTTATTGAAACAGAACTAGAACAGGGCTGTGTCTTTCTGAATGAACTTCTGGTTTTCAAAACTTTTATTTTCTTTAAAAAACCTGCCACATATGTCATCCCTGGCTTTTGGTTCAAGTTTAAAATTAAATTACGATTTTATAGGTGTGGGGAAAATCTATAATTTTTTAGACTCCAAATGAAAACCTGCTTCCATTGTTTCTGGTCAGTGCTTTCTTTTATACTTCTGATTAGAAAGGTTTTTTTGTTTGAGATTCTGCCCTTCTGTGTCGATTTGAAAGTGAGATGTTCTCTGAAACCTTCAGATGTCTCTGTGAATAGATCCACCACCCCAACATTTCCAGCTCTCCCAGGATTAACATCCCAGGATGTATAAATTGACATTTTAAAGATCTCTGTGAAAATGCATTTTTGCCATGAGGTAAGCATGTGACAGAGAGGAGCAGACCTCTGCTTACCCACAGAAGGTGGCCCATCATGGCCTGAGAGGAGACAATTCCCAGCTGGGACAAAGCACTGTCTTTCCATATTCCCTTCCTCAGCTAACATGAACCTCCTCATGTACCAGGACATTTGTTGGCTGGCTTGTCCGCTAACAGATGACCCAAAGCTCACATGCCTGAAATAATGTTCATGGCAAGGCTCCAGCTGATGGGTCCCAGCCTGGATGAGTCTCCCGGCTCCGCTTACAGCTCAGGGGAGACCCAGCAAGACTTTTGGAGACAAAGTCTCCTCAGGCAGGATCCATTTCACCTAAGTTTAGATGCCCACAGTCTGCAGCTGAGCAAGTTGGCGAGGGTCCCTTTTATTGGAAAGCAGGCACTTGCAGAGGGTATGTCATCTCATCCCAAGTTAGCTGAAGGTCAGATGAAGCAGCCTGGAATCACCAGTTGCTTTCATTGACTAAAAAAGGGTTCTCAGCTGCCAGCTCTGAGACAGCAACCACCACCCTTGAGGTTTGTTTCCTTTCCCAACACACTGATGTCTAATATCTGCTTGGCCTGAAGCTGATGGCCCCCTAGAGTCTTTCTTGCAGGTCCCCCCACTCCAAGCTGAACACTTGCTAGGCACCACAGCCCCTTTGGAGCTGGACATCAGTGGCTGAGAGATGCGCTTGCAGGGCAAGTCTTGCTCAGCCTCCTCCTATACTGGGCTTATGGAGCAGAGATGTGTCCACTGGCTGGCTGCAGATGAGCACTGTCAGGGGAGACCACTTTCACAGTCAAATTTACAGGATTGACCACAATATGTTAGTACTGGCAGTATGTTCATTCCTTTCTTTCCTCCTTTCTTTCTTTTTTTTCATACAGATAAATTTGGGAAGGTTTAGGTTTTATTTGTCTGCTTCTAATTAATAAGGCAAAAGGCACAACTCTGACATCCAAATGATTTCTACACTGGTTCCCAAACCGTTCTTTCAAGACATAGACCATAAAGCTTTCTCATCCACAGAGTTTTAAGAAAAAATATCTACAGACTAAAAGAACTTTCTACAACTTCTTCATCTGAAGAGTGATAGACTGTTTGAGCTGAAGCTTTCTTAATATCTCAGCTGGAGCCAGATAACCAAGCATGTGCAATGTTACCCTGAACAACTAGAATCTGGCAAAGTCTAAGGAAATAAAAGCACTGTCCTATAAGGGAAATGGCCAGACATATTTATCTGCAGCAGGGATAACTTGCCACTTAATACTAATAATGATCATGTTCCTATCGGTTTAACCAGGTGCCAAATGGGGCTACTGTCTCATTTGTGACATGTGATCAATCAGGAAAGAATAACAGGAAGCCTCCAATGATAAGAAACCACTCAGATCCGAGAAAACTATACTTTTATTCATACTCCAAAATCTCACCTCTCGCTGATGTCCCCTGCCCCTGCGTGCACACACATGTAACAAGGTGCAGTGGAAGGCAGAAAGCCCTGTTGCCACCGGCCCACCATGCTTCAGTGACCTGAAGGCTTCTGTGTTATATCGTTGACCTTGCTTTCCCTTCTTGCGAAGTGCATAGTCACGCTCCTATGTAACTGCTCATTAGCCAGCATGTCATCACACTTTAAGTATTTTTATAACTGTGTTTCTAAGACTCAGGACTGCCATCAGTACATTGCTTCCAGGCTGCAGCAAGAGAATACTCAACTCAGCCGCTGCAGCAGTCGATACCATTTCCATTTCAGGCATGGTTACACCCCTGCCTGTGCTGAAGGGGCAGCACCATTTTTCTGTTTTGCCAAGAGAGTAGCCTTAGTTCTGGGAAGCTGGGCAAAGCCTCAAAAAAAAGGGGCCTGTCCCATATCCATATTCAATACTTATTTTTTAGGAAACTACAAAGACTTGTTTGTCTTTGTAGTCCCAATGCTTAATCCTAGAGAAGGCCACACAGATGGCTTTCTAGGTTTTATGCCTCTGAATGTGGCATAAAAACCTCTGTGGGTTTTGCTGTGACAAGTTGACTATGATTTCAAAACAAATTTCCCTTTAAAAAGTTCTGTCTGAGGGTGTTCTGACACAAATCCAGTAAATGCTTTATTCACACTGGTTCCTAGTAGCCAGTAGTGACTGAACAGTGACTGGTTCAGGAACTGGATGAGACGCAGAAAGGTGGCTTTTAAAGGAATTTGCAGTTTGAGCCTATTTTGGTGACATAATAAAGAAAACAGTTAAGATTTTCCTCTTTTATTTTTAGAGGTTGTTAATTTCTTTCTCATATTTTATTGGGGGAAATAGGAGGAAACCCATATTCTCACACCCCTAGAATTGGGAAAACTCATTAGCAACCCTAGCAAACATTGTTTTTCTCACATTGTTAGACATTTAAAAATGAAATGGAAATTGAAACTGGAAAAGAATACAACACTCGTAATACCAAAATCCCTAGTTTCCCCCCTTTTTATCTGTTGCAATGTAACCAGTTCATAGAATCATAGAATAGTTAGGGTTGGAAAGGACCTTAAGATCATCCAACCCCCCTGCCATAAGCAGGGACACCACACACTAAACTATGTTGCCCAAGGCTCTGTCCAGCCTGGCCTTGAACACCTCCAGGGTTGGAGCATTCACAACTTCCTTGGGCAACCTATTCACTGGCTGTCCAGCAGCCAAAGCATCTTACTGAATTTCTAACAAAACAGAGAAAAGGTAGGCAAAAACTTTTCAGAAGGAGAGTATTTCAGGTCATCCTTATGCACACCACAAAAAAGTGAAAGCAAAACAGAAAATCCCTTAATCCACAAGATTGTTTTGTTTGTGTTCTTGGTTTAGCCCTGAGGTTTGTGGCCAAAATAGGAAACCAGACAAATCTGCTGCTGGCTCTGCTACAGAGTCCCTGTTTAACTGTGGGGAGATTAATAAGCCTCCCCCTTTTTTCCATGTTCTCATATGTCCTAGATACATACTTGTTATCAGACAGAGAGAAACACAGAGCCTACAAATGACTCCAAAGTCTTAAATCCCAGTTTCTACTGAGGTGTCTAAAATAACTGAATATTGTTTCCATGAAATGGCTATTATTAAAACAGCTACGGGAAAAGGAAGGGGAAGCAGCAGGTCTCTGATGGTCACACACAGGTGAATACCCCAGCCCCTGAGCAGGGACATGGTGCTGTGCTCACTGTTGTCACTCTCATCCAGCACCTCTTGAAGTGTCTCAGCCAAACAGTGTAAATCCCTGTGTGGGTCTCTGGTAGAATTAATGGCATTTGTTATTCAAACATGGCTCTAGAGAAACAGTTTCAGTTTTTCCACTAAAAAAATTTTATCCATCTTTTATCTTTCTTTTCTAATCATATGGCTGAGACAAAAATACCCATGATTTTGTTTCACAAAGCTGGTAAATCTGTGGGTCAAGTGGGAAAAAGAAAGAGAAGTAGAAAATGAGAAAGGAAAAAAAAAAGGAAAAAGAAAAGGGAAAGGGGAAAAAAAAAAGCAAAAAAAAGTAACAGCAACTGAAATGGATAGAAAAGCTGTGGTAAATGCAGATTTCATCTACAGTAATTACTGGATGAGCCATGGTAGGTCAGTAACTTGAAGGAGAAGGCAGTTGGTCTGGTAATTACTGCATTAAAGGTAAATGGGTCAGCTCATGACTACTCTACGAAAGAGCTGTCATGCACAGACTTGCAAATGTGGAAGAACTGGAGCTGGTAAGTCCAGCAAGTGCAATGCTGTCAGAACAGCCCTATTGCTTGTCAGCTTTAGCTGAATGGCACAGTCTGGGAGCATGGAGCACCCTGGCACCTGATCCAGCCCTGCTTCCATGGTGCCAGCTTGGAAATGGGAGGAAGCAACAGCATCCCAAAGTGATCAAAGTGACCACCCCCTGTCACTATTCTTTGAGCCAGGTTTGGGACAGTTGATCTTCTTTAAACTGCTGCTTAAGGAAATTTTTATTTCTTCTGGTTTTCTTTTTTTTTTTTTTTTCCCTACAGTGCCTGAAGTACTCACTCACCCAGGAGGTAGGAATGTAGGCCTTTAGCTCTTCTCAGCCACACACACTGCCGAACCTCCATCTCCCACTTCAGCAAACAAGAAATAAGGCAGTGCCAAAATCATGTATTACCTTCTCTGCTGAAACTGGAAAGAAACAGGATTCCTAGAAGCAGCAGCAGTGACTTTATAGTGACCAATAAGAACATCTGCTTGGAAGCACAAAACATGGGAGTTTTTCTCCCCCTGCCAGTCCCACATGATACAACATTTTTGTTTAGCCAGTGTTTGCTCAATGCAAAACTCATTAACAGCCTAGAGAGCAGAGACAGCTGAGCAGAGACTAAGCTGTTATATTAAGGGTACCTGACCAGGTATTGTGAAATCTCCTCCAGAACCTGCAGACCAGGAAGCACCTGAACTTTGCTGTGATTTTGCACTTTCCTCCCTCAGTACAGTCTCTTACTGCAAAGGTGGAGGAAACACGCTGAGGTCAGTTGGGTTTTGGGCTCAGTTTACCACTGATGGCATCAGCAAGTGCGGCAGCACATCAGGAGAAGATTTACATAGTGAAAGTGCTGGTGGTGAGCACCCACTGCCTGTATGTGCACATCTGGGGGAAGTTATTTCTGCTTCTTGTTGGGTCCTTTGGACTTAAGCACCCAGTTTGCTCCATGGCAGCTCTGTGATGGGAACCAGAGTATGATGAGTGGAGGCAATCAGGAGATTTCCTATGGAAGTGCTCCCTTGAGCTAAACTAAGTCACTGATAAAGACAGCCCCAGATTTCTTTTTCATTCCTCATGAAAGTATGAATTTTCCACATTATTCCACGTAGAATTAGGTTTTCTTTTTAAGTAAGGCATTGCAACTATAATTAGACAGCAGTTCTGGACACAAAAAATCCCTTTCTGGGACTGTAGGCAAGATTAAATATGTAAGCTATTAAAGGTCAAGACAGAGGAAGGCATAAGCAGCAAGACAAATCCTAGTAGCCTGCAGATTTGATTGCATAAAGCAGAGGGGGAAGCACTCAAGGTAAAGAAATGATTATTTTTGTTCACAGTAAGAATCTTTTAACAAAACCAGGCACCACCAAACTCTCTGGGGTGAAATCAGTAGCCTTATATTATTATTACCAACCAAATAATCTGAGAAGCTTGTGATCATTAGCACAAATTCCCTGGAAGAACTTAAATGCAGAGATATTAGCAAAGAAGTAAAAAAAGTGCTTAGTAAATACCCCAGGAATTTAGTAATGCTATTTTGTTTGCTTCTGTGTTCATTTGAAAAGCCATGGTGCTCATCTCGACAAACAACCATTAAGTGAATTGTTCATCTCAACCCTGCAGCACCAATCTTTCAAGGGACGTACAAGGCTCTGGAGCTGTGGGTATAAATCAGGCAGATGCCTTCTTTCATTCTGTCCTGTCTCTCCCATTCTCAGTGGTGTTTTCCAAGTCGATCAGACTTGACAGTGGTGTCACATCCTATTCCTTCACCTCCTCTCTCAAGCATCAGCACCACCAGGCTTCTAATGGTGTGCATGGGAATCTGACAGCTTATATTGACTGTAGGATTCTCCCAGCAGTCACAGGAAGAAATCCTTCAATGACGTAAATGGTATAGAAACATTGCCTTTGGCAGAAAATGGCTAAATCGCAGTGTTTAATGAGTTCAAGGAGAGATTGGTTTGCTTTTTTTTAAACAAACCGCTCCAAAATTATGGTTTTCATACATCATCCTGAATTCGCCAGGTGACTGAAACTCCCACATTAAGATGATGTGATGACCAGCTTTCATAGCTCCAAACCTCCAAATTTGATACTACAGAATCATAGGATGGTTAGGATTGGAAAAGACCTTAAGGTTATCTTGTTCCAATACCTCCCACTAGACCAGGCTGCTCAAAGTCCTATCCAACCTGGCCTTGAACAGGGATGAAGCATTCACAACTTCCTTGGGCAACCTTGGGCAAGCCTCACCACTCACAGTAAAGAATTTCTTCCTTACTTAACCTAAATCTCCCGTTTGAAGCCATATCCTCTTGTCCTATCACTACAGCCCCTGAGGAAGAGTCCCTTTCCAGCAGCTCTGGAGGCCCATTTCAGTTACTGGAAGGCTGCCATGAGGTCTCCACACACCCTTGCCTTCTCTAAAGACTGCTATGTCAGAGAGCAGAGTCACCTATGAGTCCTACTACTTGATAACAAACCCAATACAGCTGAGGGTAACAAACCATAGTGGCTATTAATGCAGCAAGGGCCAGTGGGCTGTTATTTCTTTTTGTGTTTGGTGATGACTTCAGGCTCTGAGGTTCCTGAGCACCTCACCGAAAAAGAGCATAACATAACATAATATCAGATGATCTATTTAGAGGTTATTCCACTGAAATGTTGTGGGTGTTGTGACGATTCCATTGGCTGACTAGTTACCCTTGGCAAACCTCCTACATTTGACTTCCTGGACAAATCCTAGTATGTGCCAATCTTATTAAGGGTGGGATCTGGCGGAACAATCAGGGATGGTTGAAATCTTCATCTGATATCAATAAGACTTTAATTGCTAATTGAATATGTAACACATACATATCAAAAGTGGCTTTTGAAAAAGTGTATGTTGCAAGTCAAATTTTCCACTGACTTCAGAAATCTCTCCAGAGTAAATAAGAGAAATGGTTTTGTTGTTATAAGGCCAGTGGACAGATCTTCTGAAGGTGCTGGGAAGCAGGATGATAAAGTACTGAGGATGTTCTGTTCTTTCAGTCACCAAATCCTTACTGACCCATTCAGCATGAGTTTTGGGTTAGTCCAGTATAGTGTTCTTCACAACAGCCAAAAGCAGATGACTACAGGTGAACATGAAAATATTTGCTTGTTGAATATTCCCCTCATTTCCAGGAACTCGTAACTCAAGGACTTCCCAAGCTCTAAGCAGTGTCTTTAAAAATGCTTGATAGATTTCTCTTCTGTGAGTCTAACCAGTGTCTCCTTGACCCCATATAAATTTTCAGCATCCATAATGTCCTGGTATGAATAAAACTCAGTCCCTAAACATCTATGACTACTCAATTTTTTAAGGAGCTTCACTGACTTCTTAACTCCCACAGCAGCATTTGACTATTAATTTTATTTACCATCATCACACTTCACTGCTAGTATTTTTACTCAAAGCAGCATACCCTACAGATGGTTCTCTAGTAACACGGGCACATGATTTCCCTTCACTTGAATTCTTCATTAAGTTCAATGCATGACATAAATACCAGTAGTATGCAAAAGGCTATAAAGAAAGATCAGTGATATGGTGAGAGCTGAAAAAAAATAATCAGAAGGGTTTAAGGATGAATCGGAGGAGAGATGGGTGCAACACAGAAGGCAACTGAGTGACTTTATTCAGTCCTGTTGTTGATGTTGAGATGAAAAGTAAGAATATAGATAAAACCTCACAGTAAAACCCTTCTCTCTTTTTATCTTGGAGGTTTAAACTGTTGCAAATGTGAGATCACATTGATCAGTAAGTGGTTGATACACACACGCAAAGATCCAAGAATCTTTGGTGACATTAGTGACAGTCACATTTATAAGTGAAAAGTAAGTGCTTTCTTGTACTCTGTAGTAACTCAAATGACCACGGGCATTGGTCATTTACAGCCTCCTTTTACTAGCTAATGCCTTAGTGCCCCATGAGCATGCTGGATTTCCATGACCTTAAATCACAGGCTGAGTTGTGTATTCTGCTGTAGCAAGCTCAGCTTCTTTGCAGAAGCTAACATCTGGGCAAAGATTAGCAGAAATATCAGTTTCAATTAATATATATTTTTTAGACCCAACCCAAATTGTCACTGACAGAACTAGGCCTTAAATGATACGTGGGAATTAGCTTTCCTAAAAATACAGCAACAGAACAGACCTGAGCAGGTGGCCCACATGTCATCTGTGAAATACCCAGCTTGGGGAAATCAGTATTTTAACTGTGACCCAAATAAAGTATATAGAGTTATTTGTTAATTAGTGCTGTACCACATAAGAAGCAGAAGGTTATTCAAAACAAGAATCAGCTTCTAATGCAATAGAGATACCTATTATGAGTTCTAATCACTAAAGAAAACATCTTTTGTAAGGGTTTAAATATAACTCTTGCTTTTCCAATCGTACTACTGATTTTGAAAGGTGATGCTTGTCAGCCAAGAACTTCATTAGAGTCCGTAACTGAATTTCAAGAGTTGTCAAGAGCACACTATAAAATAGCTGCTACTAGAAATGATGTATTTAAAAAAAAAGGAAGTTCTGGTCTGGCAGGATGCAAAGTATGTTGTGTGTTTTCCCTGTGTCATTTCAAATAATATGTTCAATTTTTCTGGGCTACATTTGTCTGACATTGTTCTCTTGTATAATAATGATTCATTATATATAATTTATTCAAGGACTGTAACTCACCTCTAGGTGCCTGTAAATGTTACTGCAGCTAGACATTTGAATTGAAAAACAAACGCATTACAGCGGCTTTTATGAAGGACCCTTTTATTTTAGTGGCTTGACAGGAAAGATGGATTATTTTTCTGAAGTAAAGCATTGACCTTAAAATCATCTTAAAAATCTAGCACAGGAATCAATTAACAGCACTTCCTGTTCTGTGGTGTTTAGGTAATTTGGCAATTTTAGGGAGGGCTGGGGGACAAAGTATTCCTTGGCCGTTCAAAATGGGTACAGCTATATTGTTGTTACATCAGTATTACTGGGAATGTTCCCATGGTTATGATGGTAACATATTACATCTACGCCCCCCCCTAAAGCGTAAGCCATTTTCATGTGGAGCTCTTAAAGGTGGTGGAGGGCAGACAGATGACATTGCTATGAGGAACGGTAAAAGGCTGCACATTGTGCCACTGCACCAAGAGGTGTTAGTGAAAGGGTGTGGGATGCTGGCATCTCTTATCGCCCCTTGTAAATTGGAATGTGGGTATAGAACCAACCCTCAACCCTCTATTAAATACATAGCGGTTGTTACTAGACCAGGTAGTGCAACAGGAAGGCTGTCCTGAATTAATTTATCCTCCCTGCTATTCTCTGCATGCTCTCTGGCAAGTAATTTATTTTCTCTTCAGTGCTTTTGTTTCCTTTTTGCAGGACGGGATAAACAAGCTTCCTAATTGCAGCAGGACACTGTGAAAACAGACAGGATCAGGTACTGCCTTCGCCCATATAGTTTTACCTTTAGCTGCTCTTGAAGGAAATATGAGAGCAGCTACCTTCTTGGTTTCATTCTTATTTACACAGGGCTTTAGTGGAGCATGCACTTTAACACCACTTAAGACTCCTCATGTTTTGGATGGAATCCATCCTTTATCTCTGATTTGCTGCTACTGTACAACCTAGAGAATAATAATAACAGTAACACCTGCAGGTTAGCAAAAAGTTTTATTATACTGAAACATATCATGCACAGATGAGAGCCAATGGTTATGTTTTATCTGTCCCATCAAACTGAAATACCTTTATCATATTTTCCATTGGCTTAAAAAGGAAATACTAATAGAGATAATTTCATTATTTAAAAAAATATACAGTGCTTTCTATTTATTTTGTTCTATATTAGAAAGGCAAATTTGGAGATAGTGATAGGGCTTAAATATATTACTATTTTTCCTCTGGGCAGCTTGCCTTCACATCTGGATAGAATGCATACAGAATGGGTTCAGAATCTCTTCCTCCATGATAGCAGGTATCAAGTCCCATTAGATGTAAATTCAGCATGTTGAACCAGAATGCCTGAGCTGGGGATAAAAAACGAGTAGTCTGGGATGCCTGTTCTACTATGCTTTTCTTTTCCTGCATATTAAAATTTCTCCAGTATATTTTCTTCCTATCTTTTTACTTTGGATTCCTGGTCTGTCCTCCCTTGTTTTAACCACTGCTATAGTAAAGAACAGAGCTCTGTTTTATGAAAAAAACTCACTTTAGCTTAGTGGAACTAATCATCATAGCTTCTTCTTTAATTGCTGGGTGAAGGGAAGAGGAAAG
>NW_009932281.1:0-28376 GCF_000696875.1 Nestor notabilis | reverse complement strand
TCCAGAGAGCAAATTATAGAATGGTTTGGGTTGGAAGGGACCTTAAACATATCTGGTTCCAGACCCCTGCCCTGGGCAGGGACACCTTCCACTACGCCATTTTGCTTAAAGCCCTGTCCAACCTGGTCTTGTTCATCCATTAGGACACCTGCTCTGAAACAACTCCCAGACAAATCTCTTCCTCTCCACTAAGGACAGTGGAAGCCCAGGAAGACGTGGCTGGAAAAAAATTAGCCCTTGTGTATCTTTAGTAGGTTCACAAGAGCCCTACAATATCCAAACCTCCCTCACACTGCAACCTCTACATACGTCTGGAGGTGCACTCTCAGCCATCTTCAGTCATTTGCTGTTCTCCCCAAGGGCCAAAGATGCATAGCTCTAGTGTTTGCTGTCCTACAAGTTCTCCTATAAGCTGGCATTTGCAAAAGAACAAAGGCAGCAGATCGTCAGGCTTAGCTGGAATTTCAGTGTTTCTCTGAGTAACAGAGGAACTGTTACCTATGTTTAATAGTTCCTGGTTATAGATTACTGAAATACAAGTCAGGAAGGAAAGAGCTGCTACAAAAATAATGCACAGGATGAAAGGAAAAAGAGCTTTCCAGGGAGCTGAAATACACTGTCAGCTCAATGACAGGAACGGCATCCTGTCCTGCCTTAGATCATTTGTTGGACACTATTCACAGCTGCCATGCATGCAATATGCTTACCATTTTCAGTCACAACTAAACTGGCCAAAACCGCACTATGTTGATACTAAAACAGTAGTAGACAATCTGTAGTGCTATGTCCTTGTCCACATTCCCTGCAAACCCCTGGAAATCTAAGGCAACATTTTACCCCAACTGCTCTGTTTTGAAAATATCATGTTGAGCCTTTGGTAGCCAAACTTGCTGCTCTCTGTATGACAGCACACAAATGAGCTCTGTGACAGTAAAAGCATCTGGTCAACAATTGCTACTGTCACTTGAGCTCACCAGGAGTTGGGTCAAGAAGGCATCATTTTAAGTATATTTACGTACATTTTAAGAATATGTATGTTCAAAAGAGACTTGCATCTTGGTTGTTGATAGATTCGTTTTCCTGGATATACTGGAGAATGTCCACGTCATTCATTGTCTGAATCCTGTTTTCATTTGGTTTTGCCAGTGGGGATGAATTAGTGCTCCTTGGAGCAACTGCTGGCTTCTGAGGCACTGGTGGTTTTGATGCTACCTTAGGTTTTGGTTTGGAGGTTACTTTCAAGAGTTTCTCTAAATCATCTTCAACTCTGGAATAAAAAGAAAACATCAGTAACATCTTGGGAATTTCTGAACTGCTTTTGTTTTATAAGAAAATGCAGCCTTGGAAAGTAAAACGTTACACAGAAAAGGAACAAATTCTATTAATTTCTCTTCTAGAAAGAGCTTTCCATAAAAGTTTCCATGTTACCAAAATAAGAATTGTCTTTTTATAATGTGGCTTTTCAGTTTTCTGTACAAGTTAATTAATTTTAAATGATGTTTTCAAATGTCTAAACTAAAAAAGAACTTTAGTCTGGGGAAAAAATGTGTTTGATTTGTGACAGGATGATTTGCTTCCCAGAGATTTTCATGGGACAGTAAAATTGTTCACATTCAGCTCTGCTTCCTCTTCATTCCCATCTCATCTGAGACTGAGCATCCCCCATGCTCAATCATGAGAAACTGGAAAAACTAATGGCTTTAAAAATATTGTGTTCATGTTTGTTTCCAAGAAACTTGTGAAGTTCTGCAATCTGTGAGTGTATACAAGTCTTTTTGGAAAACATTTCCCCCTGTTTCCTAGTGAAATAAGCTCAAACACCTGAAACAGTTAAGGATGTTTTCTACTTGGATTATTTGACCTTATCAAGAGACACAGAATGCTGCACATGCCCGACTGGTCCCATAGAAGTTGTTACTGATTTTGAGAGAGCCTTTATAACAGATTGTCTTGTGACTCCAAGAGGTGTCTGCCTTTGGAAAGTGAGGATATGGAGGAAAGGGAAAGAAGGTGGTGACACGTTACATCTAAAAGATACAGCAGAGATGGCAAAGCTAAAATTAGCATAGCTAGAGAAGTCTTTTCAGGTAACAGTAATTTCTGCCCTGAATCAAAATAGCCCCTTGTTTTGGTCCCCTGAGCATGGTGGTCAAACAAAATACCTTAAGGAGTAAACACAGTTGTTAATTTCCCAAAGGATTAATTGATAAATAATTGTTAAGCAGTCAAAAATCCAACCAGCAATCCATGCAGATGATTAGCTGTGTAACAACTAGCTACAAAAGTGAAGCACCTGATAAAATGTATACCTTATATGCTTGCAAAAGGCACCACCTCTAACTGCAGCATACAAAATCAGGAAAGGTAAAGCATAAGAAGCACAAGCAAAAACTTTTTCATGAGGGACCAGGAGCCAAAGGTCAAGAGGAACAGTAGGTTTGTCATATGTAGGTACCTCCTTGCCAGACCTCAGCTCTAGTGGGACACACTTACTCTGTGACTGTAGCATCTTAAGCAGTGAAATGATTTAACTGTTTAATTGTTCACAGTCACTGTTGTAAGAACTGTTTTCATCAGACTTCAATATCAACTGAATCAGCCCATTAGGCTGTAACAGTGCCAGCAGTAAAATTCCCTCTGCCTCAGCCAAAACTACAGTTAAATAATGTAGGCAGTTAAAGCAAAACTGAGATCTTCCATAATCTGGAAAGCAACTGATTTGGGTAACTGGCCAGGACCATGGAGAACATGCTCAACAGAAGAATCAGTGTCTCTGAGACACCTTATTACTCCATCCCTACTGAACATTGTTTGAATGTTAAAACCTCAGGTACTTCAATACTCCAGCATCCTGTTATTATTAAGAAAAACTGCATGATTTCAAGGGTTTCTTTTTTTGTTTGCCCTTACTAAAAGCTGTGAGAAACTTCTGACTGTGCTGCCCAGGCTGAGACAAACTACACTGACCATGAACTGGCCATAAAGTGAACAAGGATAAGTCTGTATTTTCTGCTGTATAGACAGTCAGAACACTTTAAGGTAAAACCATTCTTGAAGCTGGATCTTTTTGTGGCTCCCAAAGGGAATCTAAAAAGGAACAACTTTAACCAAGGCTTATCTTGTAACAGGTATCTAAAACTAGGAAATACTTAAACAGACCAACTGATGGACAGAGCAGTGCCACTGTCCCAGAGCTCTGTACCTTCAACTCTTCCTTGTGGACTTGTATTCCAGCAGGCAGCTCCCCAAATTTCATGCCTCAAGTAATGCTGGAGATTATATTCTCTTTTACTCAGATAAGATTTCTGATGTCTTTTAGTTTCCATGATACCCTGTGGGCGACGTACCCCACATAACTTACAAAACATCTTGTCAGTGTATTTCTTCCTCTGAAATTCCTCATCTACTAGAAGAAATTAATTTAATTTAAGCTCAGACATCTTGTTTGCTGCAAACTCTGATATCCAAAGATATCACACCTGTGATCACACTGCCAAGACATGTTCTTATTCTCTTTGCTGTGTTATAAACAAAACATGTTAGGGCTGGTATTTCTGAAGCTTAGCTTTCTTTAGCTGGTCTGATGCTTCCCCTCTTGGCATAAAAATATACTGAATGAATCAGTGTTCATGTGATAAAGTTTTGGGCATAAATAATAGAAACTGTAATAACCAGATGAAAAATACATACATATACATACAGACCATATGGAAGAGGCATGATTTTAAACTAGGTGTACTGTCCAGAAGTGGTAGCAGTAAATACAGCTCATTAACCTGACCAGATGGTACAGCATCCTGAATTCTCTACTCTTCTGTGGCTCTATATTGTGCTAACTACAGCAACAAAAGCAGTCAGCACAGTCATAAAATACCCCAAAGATGCAGGCCAGTAGGCTGTGGGGGTTTTGAGTGTATGTATGTAGTGGTATTTTGGGAGTGTGCTTTCAGGCCAAAAATTCTGCAGGAGATGATTTTTCAAAGTCTGGAAGCTGATCATGTAAATACCCTTTTCTTGTCATGGGTTTTTTCAAGACACTGGTTAGATGGAAGTCTTTTACAGAGAACACAACAGATAATATGTGGTCTTTGTCTCAAAACCTGCTTTTCAGTGCTGCAGTGCTAGGCAAACTGTTTGATCCACTGCTGTTTGATCCTGTGAGACACAATTGTCTTTGGAAAACTAAAAAGGTAAAATGCAAAATGCCTCAGGCAGAGACAGAAACAAGGACTTCTATTTCTTGAGAAGCAAATGAATTGTTACAGTGCATAACTGCCACCATATTTAACTACAGGCTAGGAGGAGGACGAAAAAAATCAATCAGCTATTCTGAAATAACAAGATTAAAGGAAGAACTTTCCCACCCCCATCTTTTTTATAGACAATCAGGCACAGAATCCATGTAATTAATCATTCTCTAATTAGTCTCTTTCTTTTTCTGTAATGGAAAAGCAGCACCACATTGTTTAAAATTCCTGCCATACTGTTGTGCTGATTCACAGACTCCACTGGCGGAAAATCCTCTTTGTTTCCAGATACAGAAAGCAATCAAAACCCTTAGTGAAGAAAGGCTGTCACAAAGCCCTATGATATGACTGCTAGCATGTGGATGTAAGAGAGAGTAAACGAGTTCTGACTTGGGAGATGAGACAGCTGCCACCAGAACATCAGTAGTTTAGATGACACTCCTCTGAACTCTGTCTTGTCTATCTGGACAAGAACTTTGGGACAGGAACGACTACGTGCTAGTGCTTGTACAGCATCTAGTATGATGGTGACAGTGACCTCTGCCTGCTAGGAATAATCTAATGAGGTGAACAGTAATGAAAGCAAGAGACGAAGACTACCATTTGCTAAAATATCCAAAAGAATTGTGCTTCCAGCTAGGTTATGCAACTCTCAGCAGTTCTTGCGGAGTAGACATTTATCTTTCCCTATCTCATTACTGGTGTCTTTATTTTGTCTAGTGTTAATTCCGAGCCTGAGAGACACCTTACTGAAGCCTTGTGGAGAGGTGTAATATCACATATATTACTTGGGAAAAGACTTGTGCCCCAAAATAAGAAGGTTTTGAAGTATCTGTTGACCATCACTTCTGCTATGGTCAGTAGAGAGAGCGGGATGTCTAGCAAGGGCCTGTGGAAATTATACAGGCTGGTGTTAAGCACAGGAGTGCTAGCACAGGGGGCTGTGTAGGAGGTATCTCCTCTCCTGATCCTACTTTCCTCCGCAACCCAACTATGGTGCTGCTCCCATATCCTCAGGACAGTGAGAAAGCGTTTCTCATCATGTGGTGCTGGATGTGGTGTCTCATATGACTCCTGACTAGTCTGAGGATGGAAGTGTTGCTCTCTGAATCTGGCACGTGTGAATGGCCTGCTGAATGAAGAACATAAAAACTTTTTCTGCTTCAAGGATGTCATCAGTTCCTTGTCAAACCTGAAGCTAACAAACCTGCTCAAGAAGCTGTATGGACTGAATAGTGTTTAGAAATGGCCACAGTTAGGATGTGGTTTCACAAACAGCTTCAGCATCTAACAATATAATCCTCCTGAAAGGGTTATCATTTCCATCACTGATGGCACAGCTCGGAACTGTAAAAACAGATCTACCTGTAACTCCAGACAAAATTAAACGTTTAAGGACACAGGCAGATTGATACAGCTGTAGCACGAAGGTAAGAGCTGAACTGTCCTTTCAACATCAGCAGTCTTAGATCAGCGTAATCCTGAGAATAAATAACAGGTCTGCCATCACAAGGCAGCAGAACTGGGATCTGCTGCTGATGCTGTTCTCAGGACTAGAAAAAGACAAATGCTACGCTGGCAGCTGCTTCCTTCCAGTTCAACTCCCTATTCATTATCAAAAGTGAAGTTAAATCTCTCCTAAAAAGCTGCTCAGACAACTGTGACAATTATTTCAGGCTAGGATATGTGATAATTCATGTAATTCTGTGGACCCACAGAGCTGCTGCAATGTTCACAGGATCAATTCTAGCATTGGTTTTTCACAAAAACCTGATCCATCACACCAGGCAGGCACAATTTAGATTAATGAGGCAGAAGAGGTCGACTGCAGTCCTGCTGCATGAAAACTTAATTTGAACATCTGTGGCCACTGGGTGGATGGAGATGAGAAAATAAGATGAGATAAGAATCCACAATAGGAGAGTTGGCAGGATACTTATTTCTGCAGCAGTTGATTTCTGTCTCTAGCTCAAATGGAAATCAGACTGAGGAGGAGCTTTGAGGAAGGAAGTAAATGTCTGAATGCATCCAGAAGGAATCATTAAATGCTGCGACACAACCCCGGAAAAAGACTGTAGAAGAGAGGCCTGGTCCTAAATCATTCCCCAGGATAATTTGTTTAACATCTGTGAAAGGGTTGATCAGCTACCAAGCTATCAACTGCAGTTGGTCACCTTGCACCTTGGAAGAGTAAAAAATAATGCGACCCTGGACTTCTCTGAAAAGCCTGGGTTTCTCCACATCCCCGTGGTGAAAAGATAAGCCAAAAAGGCTTGCTCGCTTACCCTCCCTTTCACAAAGCACATCCCATGAAGGAAGAGTATGACGTGCTCCTTTTCTCCTGCAGGCAACATGATGGGACTTGACCTTGATGGTTCCTAACACAGCAGTTTATCTCTTTTCCACAAGCTCTGGAAGAACATGCAAGTACAGTGCTCTGCAGGCACCTCACACATGTACTGTGGAAGACTTAATGGTAGGAAAGAGCGCCAAAGAGTGCTTGCAATGCCAGTGGTTACTGAGGTAGCTCATCTAGTTTCTTCATCACCATCACTTAGTATACGTTGATAGGCCAAAAAAATTAGTAACCAGTAAAAGGCTGGTCAATGGACAAGAAGAGGGATGATCCTTGTTTGAATGGACATGAGTATTTTGCCATAAAAAGAAATCTTTCATTACACTTACAAAACAATCAGTTCTTCTCAAAACTCAACACTTGTTAACGTAAAGTAGTAGTTTCTATTTGAAACAGTAATTCTCATTTCATTTCATCATGCACCCACAGAGAGCACAGTCCTCAGTTTGCAATGAGAACGTTTATCATATTCTCTTCTCCCTCATGTTGTGACAAGCACAGCCCACACACATTTTGCAGACTCATTTGTCTCCGTAACAGTCACTTCCTCAAGAGCTGCAAGTCACTGCTGGGGATTCACTGGTGTTCTGACAGTGCTGGGGTGCTACTGCTGCTGCAACCACTCAGGTGCCATACAGATCACGAAGGCCTTGGTTGCTCCCATGTTCTGATGTTCTAAACATCATCTTTTTCCCATCTCCCCTTTGGAAGAAGGTTCTGCCTTACGCACTGCTCTCCTGTCTCTGTCCATGATTCACTGGAACATGCACTTTCCAGGAAGTCAGACACTTCTCAGCTCTACAACATGCATGTGAGCAGACCTCATGAGTCAAGAGCTACGACATTTGCATTATTCAGCTATCTATCTGTGTACAGCAAACATGTCTAGGTTTCTGGACCTACCACAGACGGGCTCGTGCACCATAGCTCAGGCTGGTCTTAGGTCTTGACAAAATGTGTCCAGGCAAATTTTCTGTGTGGTATAAGAGAGTATGTCCAACAGACCAAGATGTTTGCTACTTTTCCTCTACTAGCTTAGCCAGCTCTAGCTCACTAAAGGAATAAGTTGTCATGGCTCCTACTTTGATCTGATGCCTGGGGGGAAATTTCTTCAGTCCCCTCTGAGAAGGAAGAGGGATTGTCAGCATCTACGGGTCAAAGTCAAGATTTACTCTTAGACCTCAAATTATGCTCAAGCTACTGCAGGGTTCAGCTCACATTGAACATTTCCTCTCACCACAAAGGGTCACTGCCTGGAAAGACGTGGCACTGCCCTGCAAGAACATATAACACCAGTCTGCTGCTAAGGGAAGGTGGGAAATGATTCAAATGCTGCCTCTAGATTTATGAGACCTGACTTTTCTTCTAAGACTTCTAGCTGAGCAGAAATCAAAATGTGTTGTGCATAATCACTTGAGAAAGTTCAGCTACCGAATTTCAGGTGACTGCAAAGAATTTACATAGAGGTGAGGTGAAGTATTCTACTAGGTTAAAATGGCACTGACACTCTTCTTCCCCACCTTAACAGCTCCTCCTTTACTCTAAATCACCTTGCATTCAGTTCACAGCTCTCTATGATGTGCAGATAACACTGTGAACTAGGCTTATCAGGGATCAGAGGGTGTTAGGGACCTGAACAGGTCACCAGATCCTGACCACAGCCAACAGTTGCCTCTAGATTGCTGTAGCAACTTGCCCACTGGCCCACTGGCTTGATTTTCTGCTTCATTACAAGTATTCATTTCCAATTGGATTTTGATGACTTGTCAACTACTGAAAGCACTGGGGCAATTCAAGAATAAATGAAAACTTCTAGAATTCAAACGAAATGAAATCTTTTCCCATGAGTTTTCATAACCATCTAGGTGTGCTGCTAATGATGATGAATGACCCCAAACTGACCTAAAAGCATGGTGTATTGGTTTCAGAGCAAAAGACCTTTCTCTGCCATGGAGGAAGAGAAAACATATAATCCAAAGGACATTAACGTGACAGATGGAGAAGCTCTTTCTGCTAGTGGGTAATGCAAGGACTGCATTGAAATGGGCACTTCACTTCTAGCTGTACGTACAATCTGAATCAGGGTGCTGTATGCTGAGATCGCTAGCAGAGGAGAAAGAAAACATGAAAGTATTGCAAGAACATATGTGTTTGCTCCCATTATACTACAGCACTAAATCAGGTCATGTCCTGCCCCATCAGTTTCTGTAAACATCAGGTGGGCTGTTAGCATGTCATGCGAGATGGCACCCAGCCCAATTTAACTTTTGCTTAAATTAAGTCAGGTATTACCACTGAGATAACTAGCACTTTTGCGTGCACAGGAAGCAGTAGCTGCAAAACTACTTGCTTCGGGAGAGGTTTGAAACCACACACAGATTCTCTGTCCTGGGTTTAGTACCTGCTGCGGAAATCATACATCCTAACAGCAGCTGGCTGGCAAGAATGAGCACCGCAAGCAGGCTGGCCTCATCATTCAGGTGCCAGCATAAGATCCAGAAGACACAAATTTGGCTCTACGGCAGTACAGACTCCCTGCTGATGCTGGTCTCTCTGAGCATTGACTCCTTCTTGATCTCTTGAGGATTATCAGTTCAGGAAAATTAGCCTTGTGAGAGAGATGTCAGGGATAAAACACATTACATGATGATACATTACAGTGCTACACTATCAAGGTGGGCAGGTAAATGTAAGTGTAAGAGCAAGTACATTATTCCCTCCTGTAACTCTGACCTCCAGCCCCCATTTCTACTAGATTAAAAATTAAATGCAGGGTGATACAGATTTTAATGAGAGTCCTTTACAGCTGTAAAGGTGTGCACAGGATTCCTCCTGGAAGTGTGCAGAGAGACCTGTGAGCCATCAGCAGAAAACTATTCCTCATGTGGCAAAAGCCCCTGATTTCAGCTCATTGAAGCTGAATTATTCTTTGTTTCTGGGCTTTGACTCTAACTTTCCATAGTAAAGGTCAGTTTTCTCCTGGGGATTGCTTGCAGAAAGCAGAAGTGTCATGTTAGAAAAACAGGACTAGATAGCATGCCTTGGGCCTTCAAGACCCTGGCTTTGAGTCACAGAATAATACCTTGCACCCTTCCTTTCTCAAAGGATCTTCCTAATTTCCTTTTTACTGTGTTTGATTTCCAAGCTCCACGACACAGATCTTTCTTACCTTTTACTTGTAAGCACAAGTGATTCACAGTTAGCATTCAAAGTTTATTTAAGCTTTGCCCTCAAACTAATCTCATTTGAAGTCCAAATAACTCCTCAGATCACCTTCATTCTACACAACAGATTTGAGACACATACCTCAACAGTTCCTCAGTGTCCTCCTCAGGACCCGGGTTCAGCACATACTCCTTGTTCTTACAGGCAGCTGGCAGCAATAGTGAGTCACCCAGCCTTACCACCCCACCAAGGTCTGGATCTTCAAATAATTTCAGATCTAGAAAGGGGAACCAGAAAATGCTGTAGTTAGATCATGGTACATAACACAGTATCTGCATGAACACTAGCTAGTAAATCTGGATACTGGGCTGGAAAAAAAAGATGTAGACAATTCTTTTTTTACAAGGATTTCCAATCCAGAAAGTGCAGTGATTCTCTGCACTCTTGGGACTTAGTAAATCTGCTTTCTTCTTGCACCCAAAAGTATGTCACATTACTCTTGTCAGTGTGAGATGAGTGACTGTGAGACAGCCAGCTCCCATAGACCTGTAATATCCCAGGCCAAAATGTCAACAGTGAACATCTATGGGAACTTCAGGTCTTTTAGTTATTCTTTCTGAATGATTCTAGATGATTCTGCCCCAGCTGAAGGTTTGTCTTAATATTCCCAAGTCATTATTTAGCCTGTATACTCTGCATCACTACATTTTAAAAGCTCATGCCTTAGATAAAACAATCTGTGCATATACAAATATAGAATAGATTTACTCTCTTTCATCTTCTTCCTGGGACCAACTGATGAGAAATCTTTTTCTGGGCCAAAGAGTCCTTCATCTGGATCTACTTCCTCTTCAAAAATGGTTAATTTGGGCTTCTCTTCCTTGGCTGGAGTAGCAGATGCTGCCTTTTTTTTTTTAGTTCTAAAACATAAGAGACAACAAAGTTCTGCAATTCTTCATATACCATGAAAGATTTATAGCTACAAAGTCTCATAAGCTGAAAATAGGTGGAGGCTGGGAAAGGATTCGAGAAAGGTACATAGGCATCTGTTAGTTGCTAGCAGGAACAGAATATTGAGTTGAGCTGGAGGGACTGTTGGTCTGACATACTCTACCTGTGCTCATGTTTTGTATTCTTAAGATCTATCAAGGAACCCAATGGGAACTGGAGGAGCAG
Organism: Nestor notabilis; assembly: GCF_000696875.1. Classification (NCBI taxonomy): domain Eukaryota; kingdom Metazoa; phylum Chordata; class Aves; order Psittaciformes; family Psittacidae; genus Nestor; species Nestor notabilis. Next base: position 17,432 of record NW_009932281.1, on the reverse strand, counting down.
GGCTAACACCGCTGTACTGTGCAAACTCTCACTCAATCATATTTAAGCAGTTTTACTCTCCCACACAGAAAGCTTAGACTAAGAAAGACAATCAGTTCCAACAACACTGTCATAGACAGACAGAAAAGGGTGGCTTGAAAAACAAAGTGCGGGTTGGTCCATTGCACTGATACCTTTGGACAGGCTTTAAAAAATCTCTTTGGCTCCATTTCCTTGCCAGTGCCTGCTGCTGTTTCTGACTGCTGCATACACCTTTCATAAAGTTGTTAGACACTCCCCTCATCCTTCCCAGAGGAGATGTGGTAGAAAGACTACATCACATTTAAGTTGAAGCGAGCAGGGACTGGAAGATACCTGGTTGGACAGACTGCTATTTGCACAATTTACAAATGTCACTCAGTACTTTCTTGAACCAAGGGCAGGATTAACTTCCTCTAAATTTAGTTTTCTAAAAATTTGACAGTGAGACAAAGCTAATTTTTAGGCTTCGTCTCTACACAGTGGAAAGAGACACACAATTCCGTAGGACAATTAATCACATCTATTTTGAACACTGATATATGGATGCAAAAAATCCCCGAAGATCTCTCCCTCTCCCCAAGGGTGGAGAAGGAAGCTAAAAACTAGTTTGGATTAAGAGGCCTCATTTGCATGTGTCTTAAACAAGGAGAGCTGAATCCCCTTCCAGTAACTGAGTGAAAAGCATGTGCCTCTTGCTGTCATACCCGGGAGTCACGCTCCACTAGCTGAAGCTACCAGGCAGCTTCCGCAGTAGGGCAGCTTGAGTTATGCAGCAAACCTGATGGCATAAAAAAGAAAATTTAGAGAACAGGACAAAAAGCTTTGGGCGAAAAGTCCAGTTCAAACTAACCTTGAAAAGAAGCATTCCTTATGACAGCATGTCCTTCCTAAGAAATTGCCATATTTCCAAGATCCTTACTCTGAGCAGTCATGGCCTTGCAATTGCTAAGGTAGCCCCTTTGAGTGCCTCTTACAACAGAAGATCTGATCTTCTCCTTTGCAGAGAGCAGGTCAGGTTTCAGCCTAAAGCAAACCTAATTATCAGCACTTAACATGCCATCGTCATCAAAAACAAAGAACAAGGTCAAAAGATTACACATACATTCCAACTACATTAAAGAATCTTGTAAAATCCTCTTCCGATTACAGCAGCACACAAAAGAGTGGAGTCCAGTTATTTCCAGTTATTTTCACAAGTTTATTATCACCAAAATAGAACTCATGGATTCTACTAACTTACCACCACTTCGTCTCCTGGCAATGGGAAATGCTGGACTTCAGAGGCCTAAGAGCAAGCCCCACACAGAACTTAAATATGGCCTTATTTGGAAATACACCTGATTCAATATACTAAAAGTACCTGCAGTTGTTGGCAACTAATTTGTGGAACTATTTATGATACAAACTTTTTTAGAGCAGGAGAAACTTCCATGATCTTCCGATTTTTGCATTTATATTCATTATGTATATACCTGGAGTGACTTCTGAATTTGAGCTACTTTTGAAAGGTCAGCTCCAAGGAACTGCCTCAAACTTAAGCACTTGTAAAAGAGCCTTCTTTCAAAACCTAACAAAATCTAAAGTTATGATATCTACAAGCCAGACAGCTTTCACCCAGGATTTCTACACAAACTCAAATTCACTGCTTTATTATATGTGGTAAAAAACCTACCACTCAAATAAACCTAAGCATTAAATCAAAAGGTAAATGAGAGTCATTATACTTTACAAAAACCCCTCAGAAGAAAAGCAAGACTGAGTCTTTCAGAGCTGACAAACTGACTAACAACAGAATTAGTAGATGCAAATAAATCCAATCTACTGGGGAAGGAACAACTTTATTTCTGTAATTCATGCCTTGCAAAGTATTCCTTGAGAAGTGAGTAACAATATAGATGAGGATTTGCCAACCTACAGAGTGCCAAAAGGTCTTTGACAAGATCCCTTGTCCATTCAGAGAGTTACATCCTGATGTGCATGGGCCTGTTATGCCACAGGTAGTTCTATACATGAGCCAATACATTTCCAAGCAACACGTCTGCACCCCAGTGAAGTTAACCAGGACTTTACTACTAGTTAGTTAAAGTATTTGCAGCAATGAGTACAAGAATGGTGGGAAATGCTGAAGAAAGGGAAGAGAACCATAAAGTGTGTCATAAAGAACAGCACATAAAACAAAATTAATTGAACTGGAAGGTCCTGGTAATAACCCTCTGTTTAGTCTAGCCATCAAACCAGCCCTCTTCCACTGGCTTGCTTTCTGTTTTGCCAGGGGACTCCACTGGCAGTTACAGGGCACAGGGCCAAACCCAGAGAGCTTGACTGCTACCAGCAAGAACATAAGGAAGTTGTTTTTCTGCCTTCGAGTTGTTTCCCCTCACTACCCTTCTAAGGAAGCCACAGCTGGACTGCCAAGTAATTCCAGCATATCCATACAGGGACTCAGTTGAGGTCAGCCTCTAATTGGGAAACAGGATTCCCACGGTTCTGTATTTAGCTGTGCCAGCCCAGGCTGTGCACTGCTGAGCAGCAGTTAATGGATGAGAAAGGGTGCGTAGGAAGTTTCTGTCTGAAGTTCTGGTTTCAGAGTCAGCTTCAGCTGTCCCAAGTCTGTGTCTCCCTGCCCACTCATCCCCTCTCTATATATATTCCTGCTACCTCCCCATAAGCATCTGACTAGGAACTTACCTGGAGCTCAGCTGGAAGCCACATGCTGGTAGGCATGCAGAGGAGAAGCTGCAAGAGCACTTAATTTTAGTTTCATAAAGTATTATGTGCTCAAGCCCTCTATGTCATTAGCACCCTCTTCATATATCCCACTCGCAGTCTGGCATCTGACATTTTGAAGCTACCTTCATCCAGCTGGCAGAAGATGACCAGTATCATTGCTATTTCTCTGTTACTGAAACAACCAAACTTTGCAACATCACTCTAGAGAATCTTAAAAATCTTAACAAAAATCAAACTAGTGCTAAAGATGATGTATCCTTTGTTCAGCTGAACCTATTTACCCACTTGAGCTCACATACTTCTATACATGAAGCACTGTGAGAATGACTCAACTAACAGTATCGTCTTCTGCTTTGAGTCCAAAAGGAGCCAAACTGCTTCATAAGTGACTAAATAAAGACTAGCCCCTAAGTGACATGGACTAAAAGTGGATGATTAAAAATTAGGGTGTATGAATCCACCTAGTCAGGATGCTGGCACACTTGAAAATACAGCTGAGACTCCTGGCTCTCAAATGATTCCCATATCCCTCCGGAAAATGTCAACAAACCCCTGTATGCAGAAGACACTCACTGTCAAACCCTACCCATTCTGTGAGCCCAGTTCTCATGTTATTGTTTACTGACACAATGTAGGCCACTTGTTTGGCAGCCTCCATGTCTCAGTGGCATGTCAGTAATGCAGAAAAGCTTTCTGGTAAGCTGAGGAAACAAGAAGGATGACTGAGAGACTCCAAAGTCAGAAGATTGCCAGACCTGTACGTGTGATAGCTGTATTTCGAAATATTGGCTCTCCAGACCTATTGCTTGGTGACACACAGTTCAAATCAAAAGACATGCCTATTGTGGTCAACACAGACAGGAGTCCCTAACCCATGCTCACTACTGGGTTAAAATAGTGAGTGTAATTATTCAGAGTTAAGTGTAATTCAGCAAACAGACAAAAATTTTCAAAACTTATTGTTCTGAAAATATTACTCTTTTTTTAATAGAAATAAGATGGTGCTCCAGGAAAGGAATGTTACAGTAATATTAAAAAAAGAGACTTGCCTAGAATATACATATTTTTATTTTAGGCATTTTAAGATTTTACAAGGAAAGAACTCACTAATATAAATGGGCACCCCAACTCTCACAAATCTGTATTCCAGCTTGAACAAAAGAACTACTGCTAGAATAGCAGCAATATTAGCACATCTTCTTGAAAACCATTTCTGAAAAACAAAGAACCTATATACTAGTTCATGCAGAAAACAAAATGTCATCTGCTGCTTTTTTTTCATTCAACAATGCTCATTTTCCAAAGCTGCCTGATAATAACAGACAGGACAAAAGGGGTCATTCTCATACGCTCTGGGCAAGGGATGCTGAATACAAATTCTGAGCCCGTAGGCTCAACACAGCCTGACTGCTAAGCATTAAGCAAGCGTGACAAGTGCTGGCCACAGGGATATTTTACCTCACACAGTAATCTTTTTCTTGTGGACATCACAGTAATTTACAGTGTTTTAAATGGCTCTGGCATGTCCCAAAATAAGATAATGCCAAATAGATGGAATAAATAATGCATTAGAAATCATTTGGAGGAAGAGCATTCAATTGCAGGCAAAGTATCTCCTGGTGCAGCACGCAGAGTAGGCCAGCCTTGGACTATTGTTACAGCAGAGCAACAGATGGAAAGAAAGCCTGAAGGAATAGATTTTCAAGAGTTCAGCTAGGGACCTGCTTTTGGGGAGAGATTTTGCTGAAGGGCTCAGCACTCAGGAGTACCTCTTCTTCCTAAAAGAAGCCAAGCTGTTTTTATAATTGGCTCTTAAGCTTTCTGGTTATATCCTTTTTCAATATAATTTTAAAACAGACAAGAACACAGACAACTTTTGTTTAGTGTACAGCTCGCTAGCAATAATCATAATACAGAAACATTTCTTAAAAAGTTTCAAACTAAGTAACTATTAAAGCACATAGGCACTCATATGCCTGGCAAGGGAACAACAGCTACAGAGTAGATTGCAAAGAAAATTAACATAAAGTCAATTTCTTTATCATTTTCCTTTGATTTTCTACACTAAATCAGAATGTGAGACTAGCTGAAACAAGTTAAGGACAACAGAAGACAAGTTTCAAAAGCTAATCATGACTAAATCAAACCAGAGCAAGGACACTGGCCCAGAACAAGACAGGCACCATAAAGTTGCCAATAATGATGTGAAAAAGCCAAAAATACTCAATAGTCTTTCAGGTTTCATCTGCAAAGCAGCAGAATGGTACTGCCAGGGTTTCTTATCCTAATATTCATGTTAATGATGCACATTTTCAAAAATGCAATACCAGACAACAAATACTAACATGTTCTGGAAAAAAATTGGCCAGGTACCTTCCTGCACCCTGGATGTAACTACTCAACACATTTTAGAGCTTCAGGGTGGTTACAGAGGGATAAAAATAAAGCTATTTTAGAAATTAGAAAAGTACAACACAAAAAACCATGGGCTGGTGAGCATTGCCTTGATGCTCAGTAAAGTTAAAAATAGGCAGAGATAATCAGATATAACCAGTAAGTATTTAAAAGAGCATTCGTTGCTAATGTCTCACCAAAATCATGCTGCTGTTTTCCCTTTATGAGTCTACAGGCTTGGTTAATAATGGTATCTTATCCAAGGATTGACACAGCAGCCCTTAGACTGCCCACTACTTTCTTCCAAAGCAGGACCAGGACAATGGAAGCTTGTATCCACCAGCTCCTGCTGATAGGGATCTAACTGCAGCATCGTAGGTATCTGCTTCTTTGCAGAGAGAGAGCCTGAGCTATCCCTGTATGACTTAGGCACTCAGATGCCTCAAGCAAGCAAGGATGAAACCAGAATGCTCTCTTTTTGGTTCTTCTCTATGGCTTAGGTGGGACAAAGAGGAGAGAATATTATGTCCTGCTGTTCAATCTACGAATTAGTAAAATAGCTACAAGGCAAACATGATGATGGCAGTATCAGTGCTTGGTGTATACCAGTTTTTATTACCTCTAATTCTCTTTGTATGTTTGATAGGACTTGATGTCAAACTCATAAAACGAGAGAAACATTGATTTTTGCTCTTCTTCCCTCTTCTGGAGTATTTTCTATTTTCCCTGTGCCTATTTCCCCTTTTCATCCCTCCTCAACCCATTTCCCCAAATTTCTGGCCAGTATCAAACACTTTCTTGCTCAGCCTCCAGAATCTACAGCATTGCTTTATCCTCTAGACTGACAATTAGGTCTCCTTCTTCAGCCTTCTTCTCCCCCAATCTGCGTCATGTATGTCTTACCCTCCAGACCTCTATGCTGGACTATTCTTCTTCTGCTTTAACTAAAGATTACTATTGGTGGTGAAATTTGAAAAAGACCACAGGCTGTAACCAAAGGACAAACAAGAAGCTGCAATAGGAAAGCAGGAAAATTCAGAAGGAAGGGTAAGGAAAAACAAGGATGAAATTAAGCAGGGGTAACAGCAGGCAGGTTTGCAAAGCAAGAGAAAGGGAAGAGGTTAAAACTGTTCACTTATGATAACCAGCTATAACTGCTGACCACCAAAAATAAACAAGTCAGTTTTCACTAAAAAATAAAATTGATGTTAAATCTTAAACAAATGTAAAATCTTTCTGGAAAAGGGAAGCTTTATCAGGAAAAAAAGTATGACTAACAGTTTGGACATAAAACTCTTGCAGACATTATTCCTTATCTATTTCCTTTAAGGTCACTATTCTAGCTAAAGAAGTTACTTTCAGGAATAGGCCTTAGGCTGATGCCAAAGACTCCATAAAAATTACACTATAAGAAAAAAAATCCATTTTCTTACACTAATTAATATTTGTTACAGGTCTGTAGCTCCAAAGACAACAAATTCTTGAACAAGTGCTGAGTTGCATGCCTGTAAAGTGATGTCTACATGCGGTATAACCCAGCAATAAAATGTGCAACATGACAAGAATATAAATAAGACAACTGTAATGAAATCAACCTGCCAACATTGTCCCTTTATGAGACATGCTTCACAAAATGTCCTGAGCAGATTCACAATCAAAGCCAACCAAGCTGAAACAACCAGAGTGTGAAGAACCCTAGCTAGTGAGCATGTTATCTACTACATGCTCAACAGATTCAGGAGCAAAGACAAAAAAAGCAGGCCTTACAAATAGGGAATTTATGGTACTGCAATCTGATATTGTGGTCAGAGTTCTTACATCTAGCAAGTAAAAGCAACAAATGAAAAAAGCAACCATTCTGGAGAAGCGACTGGTTTCTTCAACACTGAAATAGTGAAGAAAGCCAAATACATACATGAACATACACTGTAGCTTCTTGTTAGATGTATTTGAGTAATTTCTGAAAAAGCACTGAACACATGAATAGTTGCTGCCTCATTTCCAGAAGTCTTGGGCACTCACACCTCTAAATCACAGAACCGCAGAGTCACAGAATGGTTTGGCTTAGAAGGGACCTTTGAAGATCACCTAGGGACATCTCTCACTAGAACAGGTTGCTCAAAGCCCCATCCAACTTGGCCTTGAACACTTTCACAATGGGGCATCATAATTTATCTGGGCAACCTGTTCCAGTGCCCCACAACCCTTATAATAAAAAATTTCTTCCTTATGTCCAATCTAAATCTACCCTCTTTCAGTTTAAAATTGAAAGTTTTAAAGTTGTCCTGTCACTACAAGCCTTGGTAAAGTCAAATCAGCAGGACCTGCAAGTGCTTGGTGCCTCCTCCAAAGGACTGCCCGCCTGAATGTTCCATGTATACTTTATAAAGGTTTAATTGTGCATTACCTAATCTTTACCTCCTCACAAACAGAATGCCATCACATCCAGCAGCATCTCCTGCCACCTATGTTTGACAGACTCCTGGTGCTCCTCAGGAGGAGACCATTTTGCCTGTGCTGCTGCATCTTGCGAATTCCCTCCTCACTGCATTCAAAAGCAGAATGGGTACAAGAACCCAGAGTGCAGGCATAAATCTAATTTTCATCTGCCTGTGAACATAAAAGCCTCAAACAGATAATGTAACAAGAGAGGATGTTTGCATCAAAAAGCCTCTTGCCCCTGTAATCCCACAGCCTCCATGTAAAACCCTGTCTCAAGGGCACCCTTCTTTTTTCATCTGGTACTTACACAGACCCACCCCCAATGCACAGAAAACCTCTAGCAAACTGTGAATGATGTTCCAGTCTAAATTTCAATGACATACCTGTCACACCACGTCTATAGAGCTTATGAAAAGCCAGAGAAGGGCCAGTTACCAAAGCAGTGAGCAGATTCCAGCAGTAGCCAAGCAGGATTTGCACTCAGTGGCAGACTTCTTTAAAAGAGCAGGGTCTCGACTGATTCATGATACAGCCTGAGGAGGGAAGATGGGGCTGAGCCCGGTTGCCCCTTGCCTTCCCTCTCCCATAGATTGCTGTTCACAGAAATCACTTTTTTTCTTGGTTGTGCTATGGGTAAAAGAAACCTCTCACTGCAACACAGAGATGGCTTCACAGGAAATAAAAGAGAAGGACACAGTGAGATATTGTCAGAGCTAAATGATATTGCTGTTGCAGACGCAGCCCTGTGCTCTGGCTGCTGCCCCTCCTGCTGATCATGAGATCAAAAGTTCTTCCATAAAAAGAAAACACAGCTTTCCTGCCTCAGGTTTTTTGTGTTGTTTTGTTGTTTGATGTTTTTTTTAATAGAGGTAAGATAAAATTGCTCTGGGTGAAAATATTCCCCAGGCCACAGATACACCTATTACATGAAGCAATTCCTCTTCTGATGTTGCAGACGCTGCTGGAGGTCAGACTGCAGGAACAGTCACACCAGGGAGAACCGGAGACACAAAACTCACCCTCCTAAGCAAGATGCTGAGGCTCTGCTGTGGCAGCTGCCAAGGGGCTTCTTTCTGCTGCAAGCAGAAAAATAGCTGACGTAGTTCTGTTTTTTTTTAATTGGGTTCCTATTTATCATTAACTGGCCTGATTTCTTAGTACACAAGGTTTTGCAACAGAAGTGATTTCAGGGACTGGGCACTGACCTGGCTGTCATACTGAATGGACAGGTTCAGGTGGGGAAGAACTGTGAGCCCTTTTCAGAGCACAACAAGGCCAGGTGATGAATCGCAGAAACCTGATAAACACAAGCAATGCACTTAGACAGGCAACTAAAAGAAGAAGAAATAAGTAGTCCATACAAGTGTGCTGGCTTATGCATAGGATCCAGCTCAGTGCTGGTGTTATTTAACAGCCATGATAATATTCTAAAATCATAACTTTAATCAATTCCCCTCCTACTGGCAAAAAATGTCTCCCAGCTCAGCTCAGCCAGAGCGACACTTGCTATTCCCACAGCACTCTTCAGAGATGGCAGATGTATGATCTCAGCGAGGCCTCCAACTAGCATCTCATCCCCAGAGAATTATGACTTGACACAAGCAACATGAGCTTGCAGATCCACCCAACTGATTCATTGCAGACCCTGCTCCTTGCTCCTACTTAGCTACCTGATGATCTGTTACTGCCAGCCATCCCCTTGGGGCTGGTGAAGATTCACATGCTGCAAGGCATGCAGAAGGGAAAACATGAACACAGACTGTGGGTAGAAATGCTGGTAAATGTCTCAAGCATCCCTGACAACGTGAGACCTCAGGCTTATATGGGAACACAAAGCAACAAGCGTGTAGTGTCTACTAGCCCAAGGAGAGCTCTTTTCAGGATTAGCTGCTGTGAACTCATTGTGTGAGCTCAGGCAAGTAACATGATCCTTTTGGCCAAATTCCTGACTCACAAATCCTACATAGACTCAAAGTACATTAAAGTTATGCCATTCTACATTGGTGCAGAAACTTGTGCAACTAAGTCATCTAGTAAATTGGAGAGATGTGAGAAATGAACTGAGGTTTGCTAAAGAGGATCTTTTGATGAATACACAGGGGAAGCAGAAATTTTATCACTAATCTGTATCAGTAGGAGGGACTAGTGGAAAAGTAATGAAGTGATGCTGATGACAGCAGGGGAGTAGTGATTACAAATAACTGCACAATGTTTTAAACTTCTACTCCCTAGTGTTACAGTGGCTGTAGCAATGTTGGAGGAAAGAATGATGATTTCAGACAGAAAACACAGACTCAGGACATTTCAGGATCTGGATCCATAAGGAGAAATGCTACAGCAGCCCTTTCACATGGCATATGGCTAGAACAGAGAACCAACTGTCTACCAAACATGGCCAAAACGTCTGGTGGTGGTTCATGGGGCTGCCTTGTCCCCCCTAGCGACCCCCTCTGTGCTGCCCACACAGCTCTTATCTGCAGCTTCTGGCCTTGCTCCTGTCTATGTTCATCTTCCTTTGCACCCCCAAGGGAGGACGCTGCTGCCCGTTGTATTGGGTTTGCGTGGCAAGGTTTATGTAGCGGGGGGGCTACAGAAGTGGCTTCTGTGAGAAGCTTCCCCTATGTCTGACAGAGCCAATGCAGCCAGCTCCAAGATGGACCTGCTACTGGCCAAGGCTGAGCTCATCAGCAATGGTGGTAGTGCCTCTGCGATAACGTATGTAAGAAGGGTTTAAGTCTTATCCAAATGTTTGGATAGCCCCCAACATCTCACCACTTTCAGAATTCACTCTCTCTGCACCTATATGTGGCAGGGCATGCCAGTACTCTTCTTTACAGATCAGGAATGAAACACAGTCCTGAAAACCAGAAGTGAACTGTCTGCAGCCTAAGCAGGATGTCTTTGAAACTAAGAATCATAACTAATTCCCCATAAGCCTTGGCCAACAGCCCTGGACCACATGTTTCTCCTTCCCATTTGAGCATCCTGCACTGTGTGGCACTGCTGTTGTCTCTCGGCAGAACCAGTGAACAAACAAAATCAAGTCCAGTGAGGTCAGGGTTTGCTGTTACAGCCCCTGTGGGAGGAAGTTTGGTTTAGGCGTCAGGAGCCTCTTAAGAATGCATTTGCTTTTTTTCATATCACAGAACATTTGGGGCCATGGCTGTGTCACTCACAGCGAAGAAGAGAAAGACAGATGACTTGGGAACAACTTTCCAGGACAAGACTGTTATATACAGCAACAGCCTATGCTGGCAGATAACCCATCACACAGATGAAAAATGAGACATCCTTAGCAAATGGGTCTAGATAATGTTGTAAGGTGGTTTTGAGGGCATGACACTGTTTTGTGTTTAACGATGCCTTCAAGAATGCCTTGGATGCTATTACAGACAAAAGGTAATAAAGCAAGGAAGAGAGAAGCTTGGAAATCTTCCATCCAAGCTGCTCTGACCAGTTTGTGTATGGTGCCAAGTAAGTAGCAGTTATTACAGAAAATCATGGTTCAGAGAGCAGACCTCAGATAATAGCCCATACTAGCAAGATCCCAAGTCAGGACCTTTCCTAGCCAACTGAGGCACCACGACTCACACCACACAGCTGAACTCTGTTACACTCCAAAACAGGCTGGCTGCACCCAGCTGTGCCTGGGCTTGCTCCTGAGCTGTGCCCACCATCACCCAACAGAGTGCTAGCTGACAGGAACCACCGCAGCCAGATACACACTCTGCAAAATGCCCCTTGTGTTTTATGATCACAGAGCCAGACATAGACTCAGCACTGCCTGCACCAACAAAAGCCTCATTCCAGGGCCCCAGCGGCTCCAATCCTGACTCCTAAATGTGCACCTTCTTCAGGCTGCCCTGTTGACAACAGAAAGCCAACATTTATACTGGAAAATAAATGTGGTTAGGGCTCGGGCTGAGATAATGGTACACAGTACCGTTGTGAGTTTTTAGCATGCTTCCTGGCACGAATTTGGCCGAACCTAACTATTGCTTTCCCAAATGATGCCTGGACATAGTTTTGGGATCAGTACAAGCTCAGGGCCCTTCCTGTTGTGGATGTGGCCAGCTTGCTTATGGGAGCGGAAGGATTTAGCTGTTGGACAGAAGCTACTTCATCCTAGTTGGCACAGAGCAAGACTACAGTTCCTGTCTGCTTTTATTTACTAGTTTAGCCACAGTCAAATCACCTACCACAGCTGCGTACTTCACTGTGATGATATATCCTACCCTCCCTAATGATCTGGACATGACTGGGCACCTCAGGCAATATGGAAAGAAAGGTTTCGACTCTATCCAAAATTTATGGAAGGTAATAAAAAGCATTTCTTTCACTTGAGTGACCATTGTCATTAACAACGATCTGAATTTGTGTGCAAGGGGAAACTTTTCCTCAGAGAGACCCATAAAATTAGTTTTATACTTTTTACCAAAGGGATAATGGAGAGATCTAACTTTTAAGTACTGCAACAGGACCTGAGAAATTCAAGTGAAGGAGGAAGAGCTGCTGAAGCCCAGATGTGTATATGTGCTTAAGGACATTCCTTCTTTCCCTGGCACTTCAGATGATTCCAGATCTTGCCAAATGTCGCAGGGGGCAGTAGCAAGTGATGTGATCCCCAGGTGTGTTAATTAGTACCAGCCCATAGTTACAATGGCTAATTCATGCATTTCTGGCAAAGTTTTACAGATTGCTTCCAAAAATGGTTTTCCAAAAGCCAGTTCTTTGATCCTTTGAAATGAAGACAGAAACTTCTGCAGCAGATCCATGGGGAAAAGGGAACAATGGTTTTATTAAACCTCCTGAATTAGGAATTTGACAGCATCAGATGAAAGGAAAAGCAAGCCTCCCACTTTGATTTAAACTGAGCACACATTCACCCCATAGACAGCTTCTCCTGTGGCAAACAATTCTGTTATAGTTGGTGAACAGAAAAGCAACAGGGCACCTCTGAATCCATCCCTCATTAGCAGTCTGTCTCATCCACAGGCAGTTCCCTGCGTCTGTCGATTAAAGATTTCCCGTGCCTTCATGAAAGGAGCAGGCTAATCGATGAGGTAATGCTTTTTTATTCTAATTAAGAACTTGAGTCATCCTATTATTATAAAGTCCATGAGACAAAATGTGTTTAAATCTGCCCAATTACATCATGTTCAATCCTCTTCCAAAGCAGAAGTACAAAAAAAAAAAAAAAAAAAAAGACAATTTTGATTCTGTGTAGTTGTAAATTTATCCTGTACCCTTTCTAAAGGATCTCCTGCCTCCTACAAACCTGTCTCAGTTAAGAATTGCTTGGTACGCCTGCAGAATGGCTCATGGCAGCTTCTGCACGCCTTCATCGCTGTTTAGTTCTGCACTGCTACTAATGACCGCACGTCACTGTTAAACAGGATGGGAAAATCAGAACCTGAGAGTTCACTTAGAGGACTATGGGAATTATTTGAAAACTGGTGCCAGCTAGTGGCAGTGCTACTTCCCTGACGTTATTTGACTACAATTCTGCTATATACAGAGAAGTGTGTAGTAAGTTTTATTGCTTTAACACATTGTAAACAATGAACCAGGTCCATTAAAAATCCTGTGACATCTTTCTTAAAAGCACACATACCAACTTCAGCAGGCTGGTCAATTTCCAAGCTGGGTATTTACATTTACATTACTGCAATTCCCCCTGCATTTCCAGTTGAATTATATGCTCTTCATTTAGTGTCTGATGTTGCACTAAGCTATTAAGCTGCTGCTGCATTTTAGCCCAGGTGTAGTTGCATTTGTGTTCTGCTTGAAAACACTGCCGGATGGCACACACAGCTGTAACACTACACAGACTACAGAGTTATTTGCAGTCCTTTGGGTCTAGGATGATGGTATAAACACAAATTTACTATTTATAAAACCCACTAAAGTATATTCAGTGTTCTAATCAAAAAGAAAATGAAGCACATTAAAATAATTACTTAAACTCCTTCCCAAAGGATCCTCATGTTTCAGCTGCGTATGTACTGGAATCACTCATGGCAGCCATGACAGAAACTCACCACTGAAGTTTAACTAAGGCAATTGCTTCAACATGCAACATAAAACCTGGGGAAATAATGACTGCATAATCTTATGGGACCTAAAATCCCACACCAGACCAGGAAATATGAATGCAGATAAGGACAATGCTGGCATGGGGAAGAACTCTCAGAAGTTTTCCTCAGGTCAGGGAAGTGACTATTTCCAGAATAAAAGAAAACACAGAGCAGCCAACTTTAAATCTAAGTTACGCACCCACTCTTCTCCAGACTTCTCTAACAGTCTGAGTACCCTAGCTCTGATCCCAAGATACAGTTCTTTCTGATTACCAGAAGTGGGCATAGCAGCAGGGCTTTTGCAGTCAAATACGGTCTCCTGAATGAGTGTTTATGGATGTAACATATGCCAGTTACAAGCCCAAGGGTACCAGAAAATCTCAGTTTTCCTAAGTTCACTCACATTCAATTAGCATTACCACAGAACAGCAGTGAGAGGAGAGGGCTGAGACTTTTGCACATCCAACTTTATTCTCCTGGTTGGGAAGTACAGCTAGAAAAGGTTCTCAGTTCCACCAGCTAGAACGACACAGGCCTTGGTAAAGTTGTCCCATGGAAAACATATTCTAAGAGAATATGTTACTTCCACTCAGAAGACACAACACAGAACAAATATGGATGATTCTGTGAGATTCAATACCTAAACATGGTTTTATTTTCCAATGTTTTCTTTTGATCATCCTCAACCTTCCATTTGTGGGGGGACAGAAAGATTCGCAGTAAAGAAACATGTGGGAAGCTCTGCTCAGGAGATGGGACTGGAGTCAGAAGAGAAAGGAAAGCCCACCACATATGAAAACAACACTCACAAAGTGCCTATAAACAAAAAAAGTTTAGGACAGACAAATTAGAGGGACTGAATTCCTGCAAGGAGAGCATCCTTGCCACCCTGCTGGACTCCCTAGCCATTCAGTTAACAGACCTCCAAGGAGAGGCTATAAGGTTGCCCCTAAAAAAAGTTGAGAGCAAACAATTTATTAAAATTAAGTGAGGCTTATCCTCTGACCGCATGGGTAATACAGACTTTTTACCGCCTTTTCTTCCCTTGCCTCTCTTTGGGGGAGAAGAACACTCCACCAGACTATGCCCTTGGTTTTCAGAAAAATTTCAACTGTCAAAAAAGTTCCAGCAGAAGACCAGTGGGGTTGTTTACTGAGATTCTGTAAGTTGCCAATCTGACAGCAGCTGGACGGGAATGGCGACAAGTACTTGTGTCACTTGGCAAAGTGATGGTCGAGCATGCTTTGCTACCTAAGCTTGTGACTCAACAACTGGCAGAAAATAAAGATCTGCCTGTTTAAATCTCAGATGGCTTCACAGCTGTGAGCACAGATACACACACTGCTAGGAAAACAAAGCTTGCTCTTTTCTTGTTCATTGTTCTAACTATCCGATTTTCATTAAAGAAAAAATAAGCCATCTCTTCTCTCTTGCTGTTTTGACATCTTCACTCTCTCTCAAGCTGATCTCTACTGCTGTGTATGAATCCTACTGGATCCAGAGGGGAAGTCATGCACGTACCTGGCTAGACCAAAAGGCAGTTGTGAATTTATGAGTGGCTGAGGAGTAGGAGGATGCCTGAGGAGCGGCATCCTGAGGAGTAGCAGCAGTACAAACCTGCCAACCAAGGAAGCACAGAAGGCACAGCAGCTGAACACACATTTTGACAAGTTTGCTCCAGACCACCTGTCCAGCAAACAGGAGCTGTGCCATGACACTGCTTGAGCCAGCAGAAATTCTCTTCCTTGGACATGAAAATCCAGCAAGCACACTGCCCCCACCTACTACAGCTCTGGGCACTCTATCAATAAAACCACTTGGAAAGATGCTAACTGCAGGACTCCCCTTAAACCAATTCCTGCCTCTTTGTCAGCCGTTCTCAGCAGCCCAAGGTTTCTGGCAGAGGAAGCAAGATCGAAAGTTTCCACTCATTTCTCCCCCAAAGACAAAAGACTGAGGCCATTTTAGGCTCTTGAAGGGAAGGGAAAGGAAGGGAGCACTGGCTGAAGAGTTTAGTAGTCAAACTCTGGCCTGGGTTCCATTACGGGGCTGGGAGACATAGAAGGTGTAGGACACAACCCAGAAACAACTGCTGGCTTGTGTGCCAACTTACCTCCTCCTGCAGCCAGCCCAACTCTGTGCAGCTCTGGCAAGGCCAGGGCTGGCTGCCTCTGCCAATCTGTTGCTCAAAGCCATGGCCCATTTCATCTGCAACCAGAAAAGGCCCCTAGTCCTTTAATAATCTCCTTAGTAGTAAACCCCGCAATGGCAAACCTCTGGCATCAGGCATGGTTGACCTTGACCCCAGCAACAACTAGCTGCAAGGCTTTTAAAAACTTCTGGCAGCAGGCCTCCGAAAGGTCAGCCCTCACCAGCCCCATCCCTTCCTAACTATTGTCAGTACTTAGCTGTATCTAAGTTTAAACACAACAGACACAAAGGTTCCATCTACCCACATGTCATTATTCCTCTGGAAAGACACAGATCTGGATGAGAAGAAGTCACAAGGGGAAATCCGGTGAAACAATAGGAAAGGTAGAGAATGGAGACAGAAACTCCCCAGGACCCATTAGGAGAGAAAAGCTCTTGCCTGGGAAATACCCACCTCTGGGCTCTGTGCTGTTTGACAGGAAAAACCTAGGGAAGATAGGCTGTCACAAATAAATTCAGGGAGGCAAAGGAAAAAGGACAGAACTGTACGTGGAGGAGAGGCTCCTGTGAGGGCTGTGAAGAGCTGATGAAGACAGGAAAGGAAAGCACAGGAAAAGATGGGTTCTCCCCAGCTGGTGAACAAATACTACCACAGAAATTAACTGCAGCTGAAGAAATCAATGCACTGAAAGGGCTGCCGCATGCTTTAACCCCTAAAGCAGTCACGCTCTTTGTGCAAAATTATTGCTGCTTTGTTCAGAGGAGGTGGTTCTGAGACATTTTAATCAAGCTGCTGTCTCAGCTTTACTGGAGTAAACTGAATACAAGTACTAAATTCAGTTGTTTTAACTCCAGAGTGAGAGGATAGATATGCTAAAGCTTTGGCTTTAACCTACAAACAATACAACTGCATAGTTCACCCACAGAGGGAGAAACGACAAACCCCAATTCAGTTACTGTGATGTGTTTTTAAATTGTTTTAGGATTCAGAGCTAGAAATGCCTAATTTGATTCCTCTTAGATGAAGTAAAAAAATCCACAACCAGTTGCCTGAATCCTTTACAGAAAGTAAAACTGTAGGGAACTCTCAGGGCAAACTGGGAGCAAACAGCAGCAAGCAGAAAGCTAACCCGCATCGGCAGAGGAGCTCAAGCCCGTAACACTTTGTTTAGTAATTCCTTCAGACCCTGGCCTGAGGAGCTCAGTTCAACAATTCAGCTCTTAGGACAGCTCTTGGTACTCCCCTGGCATGGGACAACCTGGCTTCTCCTAAACTATCTGAACCACAGCCCAGGAGGCAGCACAGACCAGCAGCCATTTCCAGGGGGCATTCTGGATGTAGCAAACATAATTTGGAGAACACAGTGATACAGACATAGCCAGATACTACCCAGCCAGCCTCAGCCAAGGTGCTCTGGCACAGCTGGGGGTGAATAGCTCCTCTGACTTGCCGCTCTCTTCCATGCCTTTCCCCTCAGAGGATTAGCCTCTTTTGGATCTAGTATCCTTGCTTCTTTAACTCCTGAGGGCATTCCAGTTGGAGAAACTCCTGCAACTGTGACTAGCCACACCATACTATTTTGCAATTTAGAATCATAGAATAGAATCATAGAATAG
>NW_009932280.1:29218-39021 GCF_000696875.1 Nestor notabilis | reverse complement strand
CACACAGCTTGGTGTCGTTGGCAAACTTGCATTTAAAGTCACTGGAGAGAATGAGGTGCTTACATAGCAACATGTTTTGCCGTGTCCTTTCAGAGGAGATGAACTGTGCTTTAAAATGCCAAGTTCTCTGTATGAGTTCTAAAGGTATAGACTATGAATAGTTCAATACAGGTATTTGCATGAGGGCAGATGAATTTTAATATGTCTCTCAGTTTCCATGTGTCTGGAAAAGGTTCATTTTGGACTCATGAGGTTACCACAACTTTCCAATGATCAAATAATTTAGCCTATTTAAGAATGGAGTGAGGCATCTCTTTTATTTTATTTACTATTAAGTGCATGTGTATGACTGAATTAGATTAAAACAACTTTAATAAACAACTGTATTAAATTAGGTGAGATAGAAACTCATCCTGTGCAGCTGATTTCCATCCAAGATGAACATAGTTGATGCATTTTTTGCTTAAGACAGAGCTAATTCAAATGCCTGGAATGAAGGTTCTTCCTTGAAAATGTAAAAACCCAACTCTGTTCAACTGACATTAGTCTAGTGGTAAAATGTAGCACACCACACTAAGCACCAAGATCTAGAGGTGTCAAAATGAGGAGAAATAAGTCAACAGCACTCTGTATGTTGTTACCATAGCTCATGTTGTGAAGCTGTAGGGGCAGCTGATACGAAAGCTAGGAGACTGCTATTTCCTGTAATCAAATACTTTTTCTTACATTCTTAACTTGAAAATACTCAAAGGTAAAAGGAAAAAGTTGGAAGAAATCATCAGAGAGGGCAGAAGCTGGTAGAACATCATTACAAATATCTATAACAAGTAACTTTGATTTGATGTGGTTGAAAGATAATTACGTGGTTGTCACAGAGATGAGAACCACAGTTTCACATATCCAGTGTATATGAAGATACTCAGATACAGCAGACATACGAGATACAGCAGATATTGCATAGGATTCAGTAGCAAACACAGAGACAGTGCCATTTTAGAAAGCCCTCTAATACTCTTTCTGACTACCAGCTGTGGCTTCAGAAACGGTGTTGCAGGCACTGTGTCATACTCGCCAGTCTCATGTGAAATTCACTCCTAAACCAGCTTCTGTTATCACTCAGTGCTTTAGGGAACTGGACATCTCTTCTTGGGACATTTTATTAGAGTTCCATTATCTATTCCTTAGGACAGAATTGAAACCAACTGAATAAAATAAAGCCAGAAGCTGGCGTGTTAATACATAGCTTGCCAGATTTCATTTGCAGGTGGTGTACTGCCTGTTGTACCATTCTTTCTAGCCACAGTAGGCAAAACTACTTGTCATGGACATCTATTAAGGATCTTACTGATATATTTTATAGATTGCTTATAGATAGTGGATGAAAGTGTCCATTGATTATACTGCTTTGCAAGGTGATATTGACAAAATTTACAATAAAAATTGTTTTTGCTATTTCTCACTGTCCATGATAGGTTCATTTGATAGGTCATTCTACAGCCTATCTTTCTGTGAGGTTTCTTGGAGCAAGGTTTTGCAAAACCACTTTTTATTGACAAAATTATTCTTTCTGGCAGGATGTTGGTTTGTTTGGAACCATGGACAGTAATTTCTTTGCCAGTCAGAGCTGTCATGCAGGAAAATGTCAGCGACCAGAACAACTCACTTTTCAATCTGTAAGTCTCGAAATAGTTAAGCAGGATCTGGACTGGATGCTGTCACTGATGTCAAAGATCTGTAAATACTTTTGAAACAGGCCAGACTCTTCATTAACCACTGATAGATTTCTTCCTGTGTGCTATTTACCTCTTTAATTTGAAGAATGAATTGCTTCATTTATTAGGGGATTTCAGTGTGGGTCTTGGAAGTATAATGATCTTTATAGCTTACTGAAAGGAAACACTTTTCATTAAATTACTCAGTATCTTCTCTGTTATAAACATTAAGTATTCTCTATTCAACATATATGATGTAAATTCTCAACTCTGCTGTGATCTTTGGAAAGATTCTGTGTTACAGTGAGAAGAGGAAAAAGATGAACAGCACAGTGGCAGTATGTAATAGCCATGAAATGTAACCACTGAGTGCTTAAGTGATATTCAGCTCACTGTATTTCTTTAACTAGACTTGAGATATGTTGGCTACAGTGGCAGCATGGCATGTCTAGATTTTTTTAAAAACTAAGTGTACACTAGCAAGTACTGTTTTTTACATCTTACAGGTAGCTTTACCTGCTTGGTAATATAATACCTGAGGTAGAAGTCTAGTTAGAATTTAGATTGACAGGAAATGGGCTTTTCCCAGGGCATTTTATTTTTTAATCAGCCCATAAATGATCTTCTGAGTCATCCTTTTTAATAAATCTACTAGAAATATGCAAAATGGAAATTTGCAACATGTTGGGAAAAAAAACCCCAAACAAACAAAACATTAGGAGTGGGTAATTTCAGGAGAGGAATTTGCAAATTCTTTGCTTTCATTTTCAGGTTAGAAAATGTTCTATCTGACACCAGTGATGTTTTATCTTTTCTAATGGTATTGAAGTTTCTTTAAGGGTTCTTTAAAACTGTGTACCTATCAGGTTGCACCTTTGCCTGAACTCAAGATACAAAGTCCCATGAGGTTCACAGCCTTTCGTATTTCTTTTAATAGTCCTTGTATAATTTCAGAGTTTTCTTAGCTGGCAGCAGCCAAAGATTATAAGCACTTAAGGCTGATACAGCCTTTGGTATACCTTGATATGCAACAGTTCACATAGGTGAGAAAATTCTAACAACTAACCTAACTGCAAAATGGTTCCTGAATTTAGAATCATAGAATTGTTTAGGTTGGAAAAGACCTTTAAGATCATTGAGTCCAACCATAAACCTAACACTGCCAGGTCTGCCACTAAACTATGTCAGTAAGTGCTACATCTACACATTAAATACCTCCAGGGATGGTGACTTCTCTGTGTAGCCTGTTCCAATGCTCGACAACCTTTTCGGAGAAGAAATTTTTCCTAATAGCCAATCTAAACCTTCCTTGGTACAATTTGAGGCCGTTACCTCTTGTCCTATCATTTGTTACTTGGGAGAAGAGACCAACATCCACCTTGCTCCATCTTCCTTTCAAGTAGTTGTAGAGACCAATAAGGTCCTCCCTGAGCCTCCTTTTCTCCAGACTAAACAACCCCAGTTCCCTTAGCCACTCCTTGTAATACTTCTTCTCTAGACCCCTCATCAGCTTCACTGATCTTTGGACACATTCCAGTACCTCAATGTCTTCCTTGTAGTAAAGGGACCAAAACTAAAAACGATATTCAAGGTGCAGACTCGAATCTGAAATGTTTCATTCTGTATTTCTGAAGGTATACTCTTGATGCCAACAAAAGTTGTTTGTCATGGTAATTTCTAGATTTTTATGATAGAAAATCAAAGGATCCACACTATTCAATAGTTTATGCTCTGGTTTTTAGCTAAAGGTTGACATTTTGAAGGTGAGGTAATTTTACTGCCAACTGTCAAAATGCCAATTACAGTGTAACTTTTTTGCTTGCTTTTGGGCATCTTCCCTCACGCAGATTTGCTTCCCCAAATTCAAGCATTACACTGTGGCCTCAACTGATATTTGATCTGAAAGTGCAAGAAATTGTTAAAGCAATCAAAAATTCACAGTTGAGGCAGCTGCAGCCTCATTTTATCATCTTAATCGGTAACTGCAGCAATTACCTCAAGTTAACTTTTCTAAACATATCTTAAAGGAAGAAAAACTGGCACCCTAACATCCCAGTGTGGTTCCTCTGTTAATGTTTTTCAAAGTCCATCACCACCACGGCTTTGAATAATTAAATAAATAAGGGACACTCATAAGCGGTCTGTTCTTTATACTTTCACATAGGCATATGAGGTTGTTATGAACAGACAGTGCTATTCAGAAAACTCTGCTCATGTTATTTAGAATCCACATGAGAAGGTAAATAGTAATTTATCAGAACAGTGACTCCCTATAGGCATAATTACTGTTGAGATCACAGTAAATCAATTGCTGTCAGTTACTGACAAAGACAATTGCTCTCAACTGGAAGCTCGGGGAAAAGGTTTACTGTATTTACATGTTCTTGTATTTCTTAGTGTTAAAGAGACCGCTGTTGCATGCTCATTAACTTAAGAAACATTAAGGACTCTGTCTTCACCTGGTAGCTATTTAAACAGAAGTAATGTCAGTAAAGCTTTGGCTTAGAACCTGGCTTATTCAGTTCATTAGAAAAATAACTTTCATTAGGAAGCTTATCTATAGTGAAGGTAACTAAGATTACTCTTCGCTTGGCAAGTATTATTCAACAGAGTTACTTTTTAATTCATGTTGGTGGTCTTATTCTCTCATTATGTCATAAATGGAAGTTTTTCAGTGCTATATGAAAGAAAACATATGCAAGGATTTAGCTTGTAGAAGATAAAAGTTTTAAAATTAATTAAAAATCAAGTAATTAAGGGAATATATGCTGTTTCATGTCACTCTTACCTGAGTGACATTCATTCATTCTTGAGTAGCAAAACCAAACTTTGCAACCAGTGAGATTTTTTAGTGGTGATCACAGGAAAATAGTTCATCTAACATCTTACAGGACTTTGATGTTAGATGAACTTGTTGTACAAAATATCTGGGAAGTTCTTTGATCCACTTAGAAAAAAATCCAAAGAGAGTTAGGAACACTGAATGTCACACAAATATTAGTTCTCTCATTTCCTTCCCCTGTGCTTTTTCTTCTTTGTTCTAGATGGTTTCTGTATTTTGTGGGGTGGGAGTTTTAGGAAATTCAAATAAAACAAAAGCTCTGTATACAGCAGATGACTAAAGTGAGGGAAAAAACAGCCTAGGAATCTCATTTTATTTCTCTCCTCATTCGTTTATTGTGATTGAGAAAAAAACACAAAACAAAAAAATCAACAAAAAAAAGAAACAAGAAAGATTTCAACCCAAAGAAGCAAAATATGACAAATTTGAAAGATGGAGACACAGTCCTTTTTTGTGGAAACAAAGTTAAAATTACTTTAAATCTGCTTAATTTTTGTGATACCCAAAACTTTAGTTGGCTGCACAAACACTTAATCCTCAATTGTGTTGCAAGGCCACTGTACATCTGTGATTTTAAATTAGGCTGTATCTTCAGAATTTTCTTGATGTTAGAGGTAGCACATGTATTGGGCTAGATTTTGTTTTCTTACCTGGCTTTGGAGAAATGGTCATATTTATGAATAAGACCATCTCAAGCATGAATTAAAATCCTGTTTAAATAAAAATAATATTTTTTAATATGATGTGATTATTTATTAGTTTAAGTGATTATCTTGGGATAGTATTAGTTTGTTATGGAGTTTCTTGTCTTCAATATAAACACGTTGTGTTGCAAAACTTTGAAAAAAATCAAATTTTCTAAGGTATTTCCCTAAATTTTTTGTTATCATTATAGATTAATAGAGGTTGGATCAGACTTGCAGAAGTGTTCTATTTGCTTTTTAAAAAACTAATGAGGAAAAAAGGTTATACCTATTTTGACGTTGTTTGGGTTTTTTTACCATAAGCCCAGGTTTGTTAGGTTTGTTTACACATCTTCTGAAGTTACATTACAAAATAAATAATAATAGTAAAAAACCTGATTGCTTTGTATCAGGTAAGTGTGAATATCCTGGAACATGATTACAAATCGCTTCTGTCCTTGAGCGCAGCTGAGCATACCAACTTGGGAAGTCTTCCAAGATGTAGGGAAGGCCAAACTGAGACGGGGATCTTTAGGAAGCAATGAGAACACAGAGAGGGTAGGAAGCAAAAAGCAGGTATTCATCCAGGCTAAAAAAATTGACAAAAAAAAAAAGACTTGAAGAACTGTTACGGCAGCAACAGTTTCTTACCAATTATTTCTTGCTGTTCTGTCTCACTGAAAAGTTAGTCTATTTTAAAAAGTACACTATTGTTGTAAAACAGGTATTCATATTCAAAGCTTTTTGGTGCTTTTGGGGTTTTTGATTTGTGGAAAAAGTACTGGCGAAACTGGTCTCAAAATGCTTTCTGACTATAAGTCATCTGACTTCCCTAGAAGTCAGGTGCAATCGGTCTGCTTGCATCTGGGCTTTATTTTATCCCACATAAGATCACCTGTTGCCTTATAAAAGTAAAATTACTCATCACATAAAGAGGTTTACACCACGTTGTTGCAAAATTGGCTGCAAATATTGTGTTGTCCAAAATAAATTTTCATCATTTTCTTGTCAGTTATTCACAAAATGATACATTCAATACTAAAATTGACAGTGCAGTAATGCCAGTATCTTATTTTGTCCAGATTTGTAGTCCTTATATTTTTGTTTCCTGGCTTCCTCATTTTCAATTTCAGTTCTTGCTGTTTGCCTTTTGATATTTTCTGTGTCACTCTCAGGGAAGCTATGAGTTAGAATCTCTTACACATATCTATGGCTTTGAGAAGCTATTGTGTGCACTCTTGACTTCCATAGTAAGGATTTCTACAGGTATTATATATTTTTATAAAATGAAATAAATCCAAATGTTCAAATCTTTATCTTCCCTTCTTTATACAGTTTGTATATATATTTTTTGAACGTCCTAGAAAAGGACCTGGTATTTGCCTACTGTTCTTTTTTGCCAACGCTGAATTATCGAACTGCTGATTTTCATTCCTTGAATAGTAAAATAAACCTGAACCCCTTTAACTCCTGTAAGGCCACACAGCACACAGCTTGAGTTTTTAATTAATAAAGTAACCTTGTGGAAGTGAAGAAAAAGATTACAAAAAAACCCCAAAAACCCAACAACAAAGCCAAACCAGTTTAGAGTACAGTTAGTCTGATTTAAGGTGCTAAGCTGGGTGTTGTCTCACTTCAAGTTTAGGTTACTCTGCCCTGGGGGTAGGGATAATCCAGTCTGCTGTGCAAAACGATGTATTTCTTATATAATGTAATGTTATGCTATGGAGTTAATGGGGTTAATGGAGACCGTGGCCTCAGACACACAGTCCAGTCTGCCTAAAATCTGCATGATTGTTCAGGATCCAGAAAGATTTTTTCTCCTTCTCTTTGCATAGGAGTTGAAACCCATTTCTGATATCAAAAGTATTATGAAAAACGTAGCTAATAGCTGTTAACCCATCCTGCTGCAAATTACACAAAGTTTTGGGGTTATCCTAGGGATCTTACGTAGAGTTTGGATGCCTGCCTACCTAAATATGTGTTGAAATGCCATTCTAGGCAGTAGAAAAGTGCAGAACTCTCAGAAAGAAGCAAATGCAGTGGACTGTAATTACATGGCAACACAGCTTCCAGAGTAGAGAGGCCACTGCATGAATAGGCGCTCACAGCATTATGCAGACCCAGAAAGTAGGGGGTTGTATCATGTCCTGAAATATTTTTGGTGACTCTCTAGAAACGTACAGAGGATGTATATAAAGTAGTTCCCATATCCATTTTCTATCATTAAGTCAAAGAAATATTTTCGTTTTAAAAGTGGATGAATCCATACATGGTAGGCTTTTTGCTTTAATTTCAGGACTGATCACTTGGCTAATGTGAGCAGTAGTTAGTATTCATGGCCATCCTTTTAGCAAGTGGCAACTTTTTAGTTTCTCAAAGCAAGAGCACCAGGGAAAACAGCGTTCCTCATACCCATTTTGCTTTCCACTCCTCCTTCTCAACTTTCCAAATATTCAAAGTGCATCTAGAAGCAAACAATAAATTTTATTACCAAGAGAACTGATGAAAAATGTTTTATTATGAGAAGAAGCTGTAATTTTGGTTTTTGTTACTCACTGATCTGCAGTCATCTGCAGCAACTATCACTCTTCATAGTCAGTTGGCTCACAAAGCTGTAACAATAACATGTTTAGAGTGCCAGTACTTACATTTCTTGTACCTTGCCTAAAGCCAAATGTAAGAGAGAAAAGCCATGCTTATATTATGAAGATTTATGTAAAGATTTTCACTTCCTTGCAGACTTTCAGATGAATACTTTTGAAAGATTTTTATGATTTAATTCTTGCTATATTTAGTAATACTAAACTTTTATTTTTCAGTATGCAACATGAGATTACACACTGTATATTTTTTTAAGTTACAAAAAGTACACTTCAAAAGACCGTGATGACAAAAGGCTTTCAATTTGCTGCACTGTAAAAAACCATGTGGGTTAGACAGCCATACAAATTGTGTTCTCTCAGAGTTTGGTGTAAACTCATAGGTTTACTTGTCAGTGATTAATAACCATAATATTTTTATATCACTTTCTTGCTGACCTCAGGACCCAGTGAGGCTGAAGGGCATCAGGTTTTGTGAATAATGCCACTGCAAGACGTTAATACAAAGTTTCTTTAATCCTAGAAACTGGAAACATCTGCTTGAATTCTGGAGCATGTTGTGTATGTGTTCAACATCAAGGCAGCTTTCAAAGAATCATCTGATTTTGCTTCTAGCAATGTGTTTTGCTTCAGACAGTGGGCAATTATTTCAGGATTTAGATGGTGCAGGAATAATTGGTTTAATAAGAAAAAATAAGTGAAAAGTTAAAAAAGTCAAGTAGTTTTCCACTAATCTCATGCATCGCTCTTACATCAGCTTTGTGTTAATAGGCAAGTGTTGCATTTTATTTTGTTTTATTTCCTGCTAACTTAATGGCTGTGATAAAGAAAAAAAAAAAAAAGGATGACACCATAGTGGCTTCTCAGTTATTACAATATCATAGTTTTAATAATTTTACTGGTGCAGTCTGTAGTATTTTAATGATCATTACTTTCATAATAAGGAAGACTTACACATTTCAGTTTCCTCTATCATTCTACAAATGAAAAGTACATAATTATTTACATTTTACATTAAATAGATCTTAAATTTTGTTTTCAAAACTGAAAGAAACCCCAGATTATAATAAAAATGTGATGTTCTAGAATAAAATCTTAAAAATATGATATGCTGGTGAGACAGAGAGATATTACAGGGAGAGAGGTTCTAGAGAGAGATTTTACTGAGATAATAACGAGTCTATGAGCAGCTTTTTAAACTGGGGAAAAATTTCTGCTTCCCTTGTAGAAATGTAACTGCTTTTCTTGTAAAAGCTTATTCAAACAAAAATCTCCAGAAAGAGATTCCCATTGTCTGAATTTAGAGGTTAATTCTGTAAGGCAATCAAGAGCATAGTATATTAATCAATTTCTGAATATACGAGAACACGGAGATCCATTTTCTGCATTTATTCCAATTGGCAATTTCAGGCTTCTGCGTCATCCAAACCTTTTATTGCTGTTTATTTAAAAATGTTCATCTCTCCAGTCCTATTCACTGGAAATTCTTAAATTTTCCAGTAGCTGACACCAGGGGTTAGGGATACCCACACCCCTGGTCTGACTCCAGTAGCTGCTCACAGATTTCACTTGCACACAACCATCAGCTGACACTGAATCCTTGCAACATGCAAAGATAGAGAGCAAGATTATAGAGAGAGTTAAGAAAATTTTAGTAGTAAGACAGGACTGACTGCAGTGATCAGGAGCAAGTACCAGCCAGACAAGCACGCTGTCCACCTCTGATTAATATGCAACTGCCCCCCCTTTCTGCCTACCCCTCTCTCAATACCCCCTGCTTCCTCTTCCCCTGCACATTGCCTCATCAATTGGCACGGTCCCACCAACCCCCTCCAAAATGCAGGACCCCCAGATTTGCATGCTCATCTGTTTCAAAGCCTGATTTGCCTGCAATTTCTGGATAGCCCATCAGTTAGTGTGACTGACCAAGTTTGTTTCTGGTTATTGTTTCTAAATGTTAATT